>NC_046381.1:20234889-20447389 GCF_011125445.2 Fundulus heteroclitus
CTCTAATGCACTCCCAACAGCAGCTTAAAGATTCCTTAAACCTAAAAGGCATGTGTTTGGACTCTGAGGGAACTCACATAATCAAAGGGAAAACATGCAAACTCTATACAGACACCAGGAACATGTTGTGCAAGATAGCAGAACAACCAGCTGTGCCATCGTGCTGTCCAAATAAAACAGTTATATATTAAAAGAGAAGATATTCTCTGTGTATTGATAAGTGAAAGCATGTGATGAGTGTTACATGCAGACAAAAAAGACTACTACTACTACTGCTACTACAACTAATAATAATAATAATAATAATGCATTACTGCTAACAAAGATTTGCTGCAGAAAAGCTAATTAACTTTACTAGGCTCATCTGAGTAAATTTACTAATTTACAAATATTTAACATATTTTAATAAAACCATAATATGATTGACAATTGTAATTAATTTAAACATAAAAAACATGGTACAAAACTCTCCTTGTTTCAATATCTTTAACTTTAGATAAAGGAATGCCACAACAAAAACCAACAACAATTGTTATTTTAAACTTAATTAATTTTAGATTGTTTATGATTTGAACTATTTGCACACATAGATAGGTCTGTTGAAATCAGTACTTTCATTATGTTCTCATATATACTCACATACTGCTCATTTATATATTCACACACGCAAACTGCCCACTAGCCCTGACACAAGAGGATATTAGTTAGTGTGTGACTTCCATATCCTGAATGCATGAGGCCGCTGATGGCCTCTATTGATGGACACTGGCGTGAAGCCATCACTCAAGTTATGGAGCTTTAATTGGAGACAGCATAAAACGATAAACCAAGAAACATGCATGGCTGAACAGCCCAATGTAAACCATTAATCATAGCGTAGGGAAAGACAAGTGGCCGCCACAGACGCACATGCACAGAGAGACAGGTCTCAGTGTGCACAAACACAGCTGCAAAGGCAAAGGCTCACACTGGTGTTCTGCCACACACCTAGCATGTGCGTCTGACACACACACACACACACTCACACACATACAAACACACAGAGCATGCCAGAGACAAGAGTCCCAGTCACATATTCTCATGATAGATGACCCATTTAACTTTGATTTCTGAGAGAAATGAGCTTGCCAGCAAAGCAGGGTTACCACACAGGCACACTGCACACACACAC
This sequence comes from Fundulus heteroclitus, assembly GCF_011125445.2. NCBI lineage: Eukaryota > Metazoa > Chordata > Actinopteri > Cyprinodontiformes > Fundulidae > Fundulus > Fundulus heteroclitus. Next base: position 20,236,061 of record NC_046381.1, read on the forward strand.
ACACACACACACACACACACACACACACACACACACACACACACACACACACACACACACACACACACACACATACTCACTCATTCATAATATTCACAGACACTATACACAAGCTACATATATGAACTCAGTCTGTACATTATTTTGTATGTAAATAGAGGCATGTTTCATTTTGAAGAGCTGAATTCAGGCCCGCTTTCCCTTTCTGCCATGATTACACATCTATACATGGCTTAAAACATGGGAATAATTTGCAATGTAAGCAAATAACGGGTTTTCAAAAAACAACACACACACACACACTCCTGTCTTTTCTCACAAAGTGGGTGATTTACAGCACATAAATGCTGTAAGAAAATAAAAATAGAAAAAAAACGGGTTGCTCAACAATCTCTACAGACAATCTCAAGTCTCTTCCTGACAGAAGGTCTTGTGTTTTATAACTTAGTCATCAGGGCGTATAGATATAGACTTTTAGATATATACTTCAGTATATAACCGCAAGCAGTAGGGCAACGTTGCAAAAAAATATTAACTATTTACCAAGGGCTGGATGTGATTATGAGGTAAGACTGGTTAATTTATGCAGCATGTCATTAATGGGCCTGTTATTTCTTCTCTATACTCAACTTCAAGCATTTTTTAAACATTCACTATTTGAACTCCCAAGACTTTGCAGGACAACTTGTTCTAAAACAGATGGCAAACCGACAAGTTTACTAAAGACATTCAAGTCAGATATTCTTTTGCTTTCAAGAGCGCAGATTATGTTTTATGATGCAGAGGTGAGAAGAGTCAATGGTAAGCCAAGTTTCAAAATGCATCACTTATTTTGCAAGATGAACTTTGTTAGAAAATGTCAGTAGTATAATTATGTAAGTTATGAAAGCACTTCATTAAATGTTTTTTTTAGACTATTGTGTGAAAGCCATTGTAAAAGTGAATACCACCCACTGTCCGTATTAAGCTATTAATAATCTGGTTTGAACCAGGTTCCAAAGGAAGGGCATTTGTTCATTTTTCTACTGTCTGTAGATGGAGCCAATGAGAGAAGTTGGGGAAATATTAAGCATCCATCCCCTGCCAAAAAAAACTTTGGCTAAATATGATGATTACTGTAAACAAAAACAAAAAATGACATAACATAACCAAACGGAATTAGATGATACAAAGGGGTTAATATTTACTGGGTTGTCTTTGAAGGCCAAGCAATTGGGAATATACCATGAAATCAGTAACAATTTACTGCAAAGTCCAAGACATTTTAGGCAATTCTGATTGTTTTTCTGTAAAAAGTTCCAGTAACTTTAAAATCACTGAAACTCAAAATTCTGCTGACATGGCAAATGCAAGGGGAAAAAAAAGCTTTGGACGGCTCCAAAATTTGATAAGGACAAGTTTTTTGTTGTTGTTGTTGGTATTTTTATCTTTTTTATCTAAGAGTGGTGTAGCGATGCGCCTAACTGGAAACAGGCAAGTAACCGAAATTACACAAAGATAAATGTGACTGCTTCAGCGAGGGTCTGGAGCTTTTTCATCATATGAAAAGATAATAGAAAATCACAAACGTTTCAAGGTCTTGGCATCTGTCAGAAAAAGGCTCAGGCTCTACCAGGAGTAGACAGAAATTCTAAGCATTTTCTGTCTGTTAGAATTCAAAATGCTTTTGAAAATAAGCATTACTGCAACCAAATACCCAGTTAACTCTAAATATCAATTACCTCCTCATAAGTAACAATTCATCAGTTCATTTTCGTTCTATGCGTTGTACGATAGATATTCTTAACACCCAACAACTGAGCGTACCCCAGCACTTCACTGCCCAGTGACTTATGAGACAGTGTTGATATTTAGACAGATAGACGGTCCATTAGAAGGATAAAAACCTTCTAAATGCACACTAACGCATACAACACTGGCACACACGTTCCATACAGCAGTTGAAGCCCCTCAGCTCTCCTCCGTCCTCACATGCTTGGTTTCCCCATCTAATTGCTGCCATTCGTCAGTAGGTCTGTGTGTGTGTGTATGCCAGGTACTTTGTGCTTTTGTCCTTCTCCTATGATTCTGTCACTATGCGTTTGTGAAACGGCGAAAAGAAAGAAAACATCAAATAATCACGCTGATAGGTTAAAAATGGTAAGGAGAAAAGACGGAGAAACGGAAACACGCACGCAGAAGGTTGACCCAGAGCTGTGGGGCACAGAAAAGCTGTCAGCATTTAAACCTGCTAGCTTGCACTTGACTCACCAAGTGGAAATGGTGGCAGATATTATGATGTTTTTATGACATAGAACAACACCTATTTAATTCATATAGAAAATATAATCTTTTGAGTTTTATCCCCTCAACCGTTTCAACTGAAGCATGCTTGCATTTCAAATAATCCACACAGCACCCATAAGCGACATGATTATGTATTCAAAAGTGCACTTTTAGCACCCCCCCCCCCCACACACACACACACACACTTTTTCTCATTAAGTTACACTAAGTGATATTTTGAAGTAAGTCGGAAATCATTAGCTTGAGATAACTGTTTCAGCAATGCAATGATACGGCCAGCTTGCTTTTATTACATTTCCAACTTTAGGTGCATCCTCTTCAGTTTTAGTAAATGTGTGAGAAATGCTTTACCGTCAAAATTGTCCTTAGCAAACTGCAGATGTTTGCCGCCTAAGGCTGAAGTTCAAAGACTACATCGTTCATTCAGAAATCTTCAACCTTTACTCCTTAATGAATCGTTGTCAGAATTGACAGAAAAAAAAAACAACTGTAAGCTAAGTGTAGGCGCAGGGTTGTTTCCTCTATCAAGATATCCCAAAGTCTGAAATAGCAACAGTGTTCAAAAATGCTCCCAATAAAATCATGAAGTCTATGCAGACCTATTAATAAGATGCCAAAGACTCAGAGTGACCAGCATTTTATTCATCTGTATGGGGCATACAGTAGCAAGCGCACGCTGTTGTGGCACATTTGCTGCTCAGCTGAAAGAAAAAAGCCGTAATGAAACCTTCCCCTCATTTGATAAAAAAAACTAATTTGGCTGTTGGAAAATATGTCCTGTCGCAAAAAAAAAACATGGACAGGTGAGGTGTGTAAACTAGAAGAGACCTCTTATTAGGGTAACACTGTTTTAAAACTACAGTTGTCAAAGTGCAAATGGCATATCTATGAAGGTTATTGGAAGTCCAGGTCTTTTTAAAGATTCAGTTCTTTTGGCTCATCTGCCTTAGGAGCTGGATCTTATGACCCCTAAATAACTCTTCATTTAGCAGCATTCAGAGATTTCTATTTTAGCCTGATTTAGGATTCATGATGACTTTTGTGTTGTTCTTTTACATTATTATATGTGTATTCACATTAACTGTTATTATTATTATTATATTTTGTATTATTTGTATCATGCGTTTTTGTGAATAAAAATACACAATTGTGTATTTCCTTTTAATTTTAGTGATGTAGGAAGACACAATGCTATAGGACATAAAACATTCCTTGTTATGCTAGATAAGCAAGACAGACGCATATTTTTTGGACATGTTGGATCACATAGGCCACACAGGTGAACCATTGCTATAAAATCAATACAACTGCAACTCAAAAATCAGAGCATTGAAACAATCATAATTTTACTTAATCTCCCACACTCAACGCGATGTAAACACTTTACTTACCTCAAGATGTGGGATACTTGAAGGTTAAAGTGATACTCAGTTTAAATGAATACCATGCGACAGCAATGTCACAGAAAATGACTGTCGCCGGTCATGGCGAAGTGTTGATCCCAATATACAAGCAGTATTCACGACAAGCGTCACCTCATTAGTGGCAGGTACTTCAAAACAGAAACAGGACTTGATGTTCCACCAACTCGTTATTTATTTTTTTGCCATTTAGACCCATGTAGTGGCATGATAGGTGTGTGATATTTGCATAACATTTTATTCATACCATACATATACACATGAATGCAGAACTACAGATGACCATATAAGGTTGTTGTTGGCCCTGCTTTGAGAGAAATGTTCTTTTTCAAAGTTCTACACTCACTTTTGCGGTCTTCAAAGTCGTTACAATTTAGCCAGATACAGTTTTATTAATTTCTTTGCTTTTTCCAAATGCAGTTGCGTTTGATTTTGGCTGTTCTTTGTCGCCCTGTGTCTCTGACCTGTACAACTCTATCTTTAGAGTGTCTGGCCCTGCTTCCTCCTTTTAATTAATGATATGATCCTGGTCTGCATGTGACTAGCCTCTTGCTATGCGAATCAAAATACAGTCTCACTGGTACCAGCATAAATTGGCAGCAGAGCTAAGCAAGACCCACAGAAGATTTGGCAGTCCCTGATGAGTCTTTGTGCTCACAACAATTGGCTAACTGAGTTCTTTCCAATTAAGCTCAATTCAAAGAATGCCTTCTGCCTTCATGAGACAAAGAGGTTTTAAATTAAACCACAGGAAAAACATTTAAATTATTCCAGGTATACAATATAAACAGATTAAAATTAAATGACATAGATTTAGTTTATATCACCGGCACATCATTTAGTTTAAAACTCAGTTTACAATACCATCTGGTTAAAAAATATCAAACAAAGAAGATTCAATGACTTTGCAGCAACTCTCCTTTCTGAGATAGCACGTGGCAACTGTAGAAAGGAAAAGCTCTGTTTTAACATGAGGAAATCTTGAGAAGAAGCAGGCTTGGAATGAACGGCCATTTTTTTGCAAACAACTGGGGGTTACTCTGTAAGATGCCATCTGCAAACTGCATACTGGCGCAGATAGCCTGACCGATTACAGTCGGTGACTCCCACTGTTACCGTAGGAAGAGCAGAACAGCAAGATGGGATATTACTCTGTACAACAATTCTTAATATGGTAAATGGTAAATGGCTTTTACTTGTATAGCGCTTTAACTAGTCTTGACGACTTCCAAAGCGCTTCTCACTACAGTTTATTCATTCACCCATTCACACACACATTCACACCCTGACGGTGGTGAGCCATGTTAGTAGCTACAGCTGCCCTGGGGCAGACTGACAGAGGCGAAAATAAACTAAAATAATAATAAAATGATAACCTTAATAAATAACAATAAACTTAAAAAACTAATTCTAAAACTAGTGTGTGTTTATTCTATATGGTTGCTTAAGTCCATGTATCAAAATCTACACAGCAATAGATAAGATTTTCCCAGTTGGTTCAGGAATAGATGACTCTTCCAAATAACAAACATAAAAGGAGACCAAAACTGAGGACAATATTTGCAGACGGAAGACAATCAAACAATCTTGAAATTGAGTATGATAATGAGTAACCCTATCCATGTTATGCAGGTCTCTCCGCGTAAACCTGAATGACTGTGTGACTTTGAGCACACCTAATAAGAAGGTCCAAGCATGCTCACGCTTGTACGCGTGTGCGCCTGTGCGTGTGTGTTCAACATGATAATTTGTCAGTTTATGTTGGGAGGGGGGTAAACAGATAAGCAATCCACAGTCCAATCCTTCATCCTGCTCTGATTATAAATCAGCTGGAGCTCTCAGAAGCAATCAGCAAGAGCAATCTGCAGCCGCCACAGACACCTTATCAATCAGATGGGACCATCACACTGTCACACCAACACACACACACACACACACACCAAAGAAATACACACTCACATATCTACACGCTCCAGCAGCCATAGCAGCATAAACACACAGCTTGGACTTACTGGCAGGTAGACTATCCTACACCCTTACCCTGGAACTCTCCAGCCATGTTGGTTTAAAAAAAAATTATCGTCTTCTTTTTTCTTGACAAGAGGGACATTACAGCAATAGTTTTATTCAGCTGGCTGCCTGGAGACAACAGAATAGTGTAGGGCGCGACGGATCACTCCTAATTACAGTCTGATATTAATAACAGAGAAAAATATTAATCTTGGAGGTAAACACCAAGCAGCGTAAAGGAAAATTGCAAATAAATCAGATTATCATATAGGAATATCCCCCAAACAGGCTAGGGGGGGTAATGAGAAACCACCCGAACCGTTCTCCACCATTCTCTCTGTCATTTCCCACTACCCATTCTCCTGTCAGACTGAAAAAAAAACATGTGACTGTGTGTGTGTGTACATGTCTGGCTGTGTTTGTGAGTTACTTCTTTGTATTTATTAAGCTGCACTGTGACTCCCCCTCAACCCCAGCATCACCTCCCTTCTCCGCACTCTCTGTTTCTCTCTACGATTGTATTCATTTTTCACCTCCAATTTTATTTTTTCATCAGCTGAGGGGGCGCCGCTGAGCAGATTCAATTAGATTCTGTGATTGGGCCACTGGCATTCAGCGGGGTCATGGAAAGGTTAAAGAATTCAGTGGCAAAAAAATATGATTATGGCTCTGTAGCATTTGATCAGAAGTTGGGTTTGTCAAGGTCCTCATTTTCTTGAACTAGGATGACCACAGTGGTCCACACGTGATGTGAGATCTATTGCAATTGTGAGTGTAAATGATCGCTCTACTTAATGAAGACAACATGTCGAAGAAACTGAAAATGTATCTTTTGTTTGTTTTTTTTTTGTTTGTTTGTTTTTTAGAAAATTGATTGCTCAGATAACTTCAGAAGGAATAATACAGTGAGCTGACAGAATAAATCTGTTGATTCCATAAAGTTTTCAAACAAAAAACAAAACTTCTGAAAATCTACAACAGTATTACTGCAGGTAAACACTGGACTAAAACACTTGGTGCTTTCAAAATACTAGATGCCTCTTTGTATAGTTATTGGCAAATATCAGTAATTTATTTCAATTTATTTCTGAAAAAAAGCTGTTGTCACACAATTTTGGCCCTGCATGTTTGCATATCTACATGTAAGGAAAAGGCACTCATGAACCTTAGCTTTAAAAAGATCCAGTCCTGTCATGTCTTTGAAGTGTCTGTTTCAATATTGATGTTTGTAGCATTCACTTGTGTCAGGACCTTGATAAAACAAAGGGTATGATTGTAGATGTCAAGAGAAAGAGGAATAGTAACAACACTATTACCATGCAGGGAGAAGTGGAGGTGGTGGATGAGTATAAATACCTTGGTGTTCACCAGGACAACAAGCTGGACTGGAGATGTAACTGTGAAGCTGTCTACAAGAAGGGACATAGCAAACTGCACTTCCCGAGGAAGCTTAGGTCCTTCAGGGTTTGTAGCAAGATGCTGCAGATCTTTTATAAGTCTGTTGTGGAGAGTATGATGTCCTCTGTCATCATCTGCTGGGGTAGCAGCATCCGAGCAATTGACTTAAAGACGTTGGACAAGCTTATAAAGAAGGCCAGCTCTGTTCTAGGGACCCCTCTAGAACCTCTGGCCTGCAGCCATCACCACCTGCATCAACTCGTTGAAGAAACCCCCATTAGTTACACCAGCATTTAATTTCCTTTGGGATCAAGAAAGCATTTTTGAATTGAATTGACAGGGTACTTACTTAAGGTGACCTTACTGTTATGTCACATTCTCGTTTTCTATATTTTTTTCTAATACTTTATCATCCGGATATAAAAGTTTATTGACCAATACAAAATCTATAATGCTTCAAATTAGTTAAATAATTCTTTTAAGAAAGCAGGTCAAGGTGCTGTCAGTTCAGTAGCCCAGGTATTTGGCATTTTGAGGCAAATCTATCATTTTCAATGCAGGGACAGCATCTGCATTGAGGCACGAGATTAGGTATGTAATTGTGAAGTCAAGGGAGCAGCACTCAAGTAGCACTTGTTTTGATTCTGTAACAGGGATGTATTTGTGTGACATATATGGCATATTACGAAAACGATGATACATTTATTGACATTTCCCAAAATATAACCTTCATGGCCACCTGGCTTACTTGTTGAATAACCTGCGCATGTAAAGGTCCTACACATGTGAACGCGTAGGAAGGTGATGCTGGTGTTATGCCAGAAACCTGTTTGATACTGACTATTATTTTTAATTATAATTTGCTATTATATTTTAAAAATAGGTCATTCAAACTCAAGTGGTAGCTATAACAAATATAATTCAAATGGTTGTGATCCCAGATGGTATATATGGTTTCTCGCTTCAAAATAAGAGCCTATCTGCATGGTGTCATGCTTGTCATATATTGGGCTAAGCGCAATACTTTACAGATACTTCAATGGAGAAATTCACAAGCTGTCAGCAACTGGACAGATTTCTCTTTGACAATAAATTTGGTGGTGTTTTAATATTGTTTGTATCTTGTGCCATGGCATCTTTTTATGTCCCTTATTAGACAACAAGTTGATTGTGTTTAACAAGGTTCATAGTAGATTTTGTGACAGTACAAAAAGGCAATATTTGAGACTGCCTACAGTGTGTATTTCCAGGTGAGGTATAATACTAGACTACAGAGTATAAAATAGGACGGATATATGCACACAAATATACAATCTCCTTCCATCGCTGTGTTTCTCTCACACAGACACACACACAAAGAGCCACACTGAGAAACACACACACACACACACACACACATTTAGAGAGCTGAGCAATAAAGCCCACCCTTGCAGTGAAATTAAAGCTAGTCAATGACACTGCGTGCTGAGTACATACTAAATCATTTTTATACCCAGATGAAACAGCCAGCATAGTACCAGCTCGACACATGTAGCCAATATCACCTGGAGACCAAGAAAACAAACAAAAAAGCAACTAATCAAATATCATATTGGATGTGTCAGACTCATGTCGGTACAAGAGATTAATACTAAATATAGGAAGTACGGTACAATGCGAGTAAAAGATCTTTTTATATTCAAAATGACCGAGCATAGAGCACATTATGAGATATTGGATTGATAACAGGCTGTGATGCTGTTGTTCACAGAGTATAATAGAACAATGGCGCTGTTCCTGGGTAAGCAAAGATTGCAATATGAGTCTAATGTGTTTTATAGACACAAGGCCTTCACTGGTAGGAAATTGTATCAATAAATAACCAGACTCGTATTTTTAAAACAAAGGAAATCATAGTCAATGAGACAAAAGTGCAGAAATGTACTGAAATAGGGTTTTGCTGCACACAAATCGTATAGCGCAACGCCATGTGTCTCCACAGACCAACAGACACACACCCATTGTGAAGTTAGAACCATGAGGTCATATCTGGTTTCATGAATATACTTCTCTTTCGGTCTTAAATTTTGCAGACTTGTTTTGTCAAAGGACTAATCAACTTATAAAATGGACAAATTTCATGAAATGTGATGTCTTTCTTCAGCTGTTATTTAAAATATGTGATGATCTGTCTCAGAACTACAGTCAGACTTACAAGCGTCAACCACTGTGCATATTTTTTTTTTCTCCCTTACATCTAAATTTACCCAGCAGTAGAATTCCTTTGACAGTGCGTGTAACTTATCTTATTCCAGTCGTAACAGTCAATTATCTCCTTCCTTGAAACCATCGCCATCACCAAGGGGCTTTTAATTTTCTGCTCGTATCTGCCAATTCAGGTGAAGAACACAACTGTGATGCAAAATAGCCAATATAGCTGTTTGCTGCAAGTCCTTTGCTGGAGCCTAATTGTCAGTGAAAGCCACAAATATGTCCTACACTTCTCAATCCTTGTATTATCCCAACCCCCCCACCCCCCACCCCACCTGCCCCCCACTAAGCAATCCCCATTTCATACTCAAGATGGATATTTACATGCCCCACACCGTGGAGAGCAAACAAGCTCATTTAAAAGTTCACATGCTAATGTGTGACATTTAATCCAAACTTTACACGGGGAAAAGGACACGCTACAATAGATTTTGATTCCTTTCTTGTCTGTGAATCTCATCATCTTTTGACTTCCATATTTATGAGTTAAAAAGGCAGGACACCTTGGAGGAGGATCCGAGGAAGGCGGGGGGAGTTTATTCATACCAAAGAGGGCTAGTTACTGACAGGCCCTTCAGATCTTCTTTTGTTGATTTTGCTGATATTTACAACTTATTGATGGTTCTTAGTGTTTACATTCAAAGCTCAAGTAAAACACTTAATAGGACTAAGTGACCTCGGTTCATGAGGATGTGATTTCGTTTTGATCTCACAAAATACATGTGAGCAAGGTTTTCCGGCTTTGTTGATGACATCCTCGTGTTCGCTGGATAAAACTACAGCTGTCCCCAATATAAGCTGTAGCCAATTAGCAGAGTAAATTCCCAGACTTTGCCAAGCCACACTGTTAAACGTTGGCAGTTTTCTGGTCAATGTATTCTAAAAGGCAGTCTCGGTCAATGGTCAAAGACAATTATAAAGAGATACACCACTTCATGTTGATTTGCTTTTTCAAAAGAGGGGAAAGAATGGAAAGTGGAAAAACCAAAAAGTCAGCCAGAGGGGCTGCGGTTGGCTCTGTGTGTGAGTGTGTGTGTGCTAAAACATGGTTAGAAGGCTGACACACAACCGCATGCCCTGCATATTACATTCCCATGCAGCACTATGTCTGATTTAGATTTTATATGTGGATACTGTGGACAAGTATGGGTTTTGTTTTTGAAATTTTTAAATCTTTTACATATGCATTAGTTACACACATACAGGGAGGCACATCAGGGTTAGTGGAAGAAAAAAAAAGCACAGACGGTCTCATAATTTGACTCATATTTTCTTAGCTCAGTTTTTGTCAAGAGCCTGTTCAAGCTCTAATATAGAAAGAGGGAGTAGGGCTGACAGGACGTAAAACAATGCGTTTAAGCGTTTTAGTTTATCTTAACCCACTTTGAATCATAATTCAATTGCCACAGAGTTTTTACCTGAAATAAGATATTACATATTGTATTAAAAGTTGCATAACCTTTTTTTCCACAGTCTGGCAATAAATCCAAATAAACTGTTCAAGGTCAATTTGGGTTTATGAAAATGTTTACATTTTTTTGCCAGAATAATATGATTTTTAAAAGGTGCATGGTGCAAGTTTTGAAGTTAAATATAATTTATTTTATTTCCCATGCATACCCTTATAATTGCCCGACATGTAAAATGAATTATCCTCTATAGGCTGGATTAGCCAGTTCATGAGAGTGATTTGAGCTGAATCTGGTCATGTGCGTTGGTGTGACGCTCTGTGTACCTGGCTACTTTGTTTCCACCGTAATCGATGCGTTAGCGAGGGAACATGGGATAACTTCAATATGTATACCTTTGTTACAACAGGGGACATGAAGCCTTTAAACTAAATACATGTGCAGTCGCAGTGGCAGCTGCTTTTCCTCTTCACCCATGCAAGTGCACAGCACTGGTGTCGTTTCAACTGTTTCCAGAGTGGGCGGACGTTTGAAAAACTTACGCTATGCTCCTTTAAATGACTATGTATAACTTTTTTTTCAAAGTCAAACTAAGGTTTCTATACAAATTAATAATCTGGCAATGTATGTTTCTGTGTTGATGTGTTTTTCATTAAGTTAAGCCCCCTAAGGTTTCTTTAAGGGCCTCTTAATCAGTTATGTTTGTAAGTCAACACTGGTTGTCAAGCATTTTATTTGGTAAAATGAACGCAAAATAAAAAAAAATAGACCAAAAAGTCCAGATTAGGATGTCATGGCTTTGTATGAGTCTAGATTTACATTACACGACACCGACTACATCCCTACATCGGAAAATCAAAAGAAATCAATTAAGATATCAGGTAAAGAATTGTGGACCTCCATAAATCTGTTTTAATTTTGTGTACAATGCAAGATGCCTGAGTTCACATTTATCCATATATTTGTACAAACAATATATAGCTTTAAAACACAATACAATTGTCCAGCAATAATACTGTTGATGAAGGAAAATGCATGTGTGTGCCAGAAATCAAAAGTGTTTTGTTATGGAGCAACCCAAGCATGGAGGCATAAGCTGTTGTAAAGTTGGTGGCTGAATCTAGGAAAAGAGTCATTAAATGGGAAAACTTGTAAGCTTGAGTCTGGGGTGATGATCACAAAGTGCTGATCCCAGGCCGGTAGAAAATTTGTGGCCAGAGCTGAAAAGCTGAAAAGTCCGCAAACTTGGCTTAGTTACAGCAGCTCTGTCTGGAGGAATAGGTGAACATGCCACCAAACTATTGTGAGAAGCTTATGGAAGTACACCCTAAAATTGTTTGAATCAAGTGATGTAATTTAAAATACAAATAGTATGTAAACATCTGAATTTAAAAAAAGTTTAAAAAAAATATTCTATATAAAAATTCTTTTGCAAAATTATTCTGGTATTTAGGAAATAGAAATAACTTTTGTAATCATAAATTGTCTAAGGCTTATCAGATGTAATGTCATTTAATGTCGGCAGAGAGTGTGTACATACAGTGTCTAAATATATTTGTTAAAAAAAACATATATTCATCTTCAAATAAGACAATATAGACCAAACATTAGTATTGATAATGTTTATTTAGTCCTTTTTCAGCCTGAAAAGAGTTTTGCACCATTTGGGCCAGCTGATACTTATGAAATATAAATGATTGTAGTTTCCTATCCTGTCACCATGATTTTGTCCCTACCTACTTCAATTTGAAGCTTTTTATTTTGCAACTGACTTTTGAGCCCTGACAAAACAAAGACAATATTAAGCAACCTTATGCTCAAGGAAAATCATGTGCTGGAGTCAAATATTTATCAGACAGGATGTTTCCACTGTAAGAACAAAAACTTCTGTGTCAAACGGCTCCTTTTCATAACTCAAACTATCATGTACCAGTTGTTGAAGAGGCAAAGCGACGAGCGCTTAATTAGGATTGCTGTTTGCTGAATGCTAAGGTTCACTCTCAGGCAGCTGTAATAGACAAATGAAAAAGATTGATCTTTACTGTGACAATACTAATAATGCTTTTTATATGCAAGTCTGTTGTCTGTATATGTAGCAACCTGCCGCTGTGTGAGCTGAAAGGTCATTTGTCCACTGGCCTATGGAGATTGAAAGCATACTTTGAAAACAGGCGGGGGCTAGCAATTGGTACTGCGGCTGATGTAATCCCATCGCAAAATAATCACCTGTTGTGAGCATGAAAGAAAAAGGCTTGTGATGAACAAAGTCATTTTAGTTTCACTCTGCCCTCCTCTCTCTCTCTCTCTCTCTCTCTCTCTCTCTCTCTCTCTCAAACACTCACTTGAACACACACACACACACACACACACTCGCGTGCGCACAGATCGACCAGGACAGGCCAGGGATGAGCACACCCCATCTGATCTGTGGCCCGTTCATTCATTAGACCCATGCTCCCCCCTATTGATTTCAGCTTAAGTAATGAGAAAGCTTATCCAAAAATCTTTAGCATTTGGGCTCCAACTTAAGGGAATCGATGGAGCCATTTCCCATTTTGAACAGCACATATGCAGGGGTTTTATGTATGGTGAACAGGACAAATCCAGATGCTGATAAATCAATGGACTTTTTTCGTCGATGAAGAGGCATGCGGGCGCACACACACACACACACATACGCGCACCCATGAACACACTCGGCTGATAAATTGTATTTTTGAGGCAATTAAAGTAAGCTGTAAACATATGAAGGCCAATCAATTGGTCAGTGAGGTCTATTATCAAGGCTTTAACACTGATTTAGAAGGGGCTTTATGTGTGGCAGAGTCACTTATGCAGATCAGCAGAAGCTAGAGACCTGCATAGATAAGTGCTGCTCTGTGCTAAGCTGCATGGGATAAATGATGCAGGCCCCAAAACTGCTGTGAGGCGGATGTAGGGAGTCTGTTACCGGTGATTATGGAGTGAAGAGCAAATTATTTGTTTTGGTTTTTTTTTTTTCTTCCCCCATTTAAGTCGATTCTTTTTTGCTTCTTTTTTCCCCCCCAAGTACAATAGAACAAGACAAACAAACCTGATTTTGATGCGAACTTTCATTTAGGCACAAGCACTGGGGAGAAAAACATCAGTGCAAACCTAACTCTACATTGAGGTTAAAAACGGCAAATGGATTTGACATGCTGTGAGGTAGGCATACTGTACCCCGCAAAATGAGTTATCCTCCTCAAAGGTTATCGCATTATGTCACATTAAACCCACAATCTACAGATTATTTAACTAAGAATTTATGCGAAAGACCAACACAAAGCAAGGCAAAGCAAGTTTATTTATAGAGCACTTTTCAGCAACAAGACGATTCCGAGCGGTGTCTACAAAGCAGGGCTTTGAACTGGTTCAAGGAAAGAAAACGAAAACCGGGAACTTTTTGTATTTTAGAGGGAACAGAAACGAAACCGGAAATGTTATTATTTTTAATGTTTTTGGAACTGGAACACTTATTTAAAAATAATGGTAACCGGTTAATACCGGTTTTACTTCGTTCCTCAAAGTTTTCGTTGCCTAATTAACTAAAAAAAAAAGTAGCCAGCTGTATGTCGCTCCGCCTTCTCCAACCAATTTTATTGTCTGGCCAATCAGGACGCAGGGTTGGAGTTTCATAGATGTGACGTAGTGGAGATGCGACCGTGACGTGAGACTGTTTTGATAGCAATGGCGGCTCGCATCAAGGAAGCAAGCGTTAACATTGATGCTGCTATTTCTTCCGTGTTGTCCAATCTACCTAATATTGTTTCATTAAAAGAACATCAGAGAACGGCTCTGAAGGCTTTTGTTGGTGGAAACGATGTTTTCGCCCTTCTCCCGACCGGATTTGGCAAGTTTTGTTTTCCGGGGCGCGTCTGGAGCGGACATCTTGTCGGTTAGCGCGAACCATGTTAGGGGGCCTTTAGTCCTCAACGCGGTCGGCCCGGGATCGACTCCGACCCGCGCCGCTTTGCCGCCTGTCTTCCCCCCTCTTCCTGTCAGCTCACTATCAATAAAACGCGTGCCTCTAGAGCCGCAAACACATTAAAAAAAAGTTTTTTATTTTCCTGCGTCGCTCTCATCAGCGTCACGGGTTAGCTTCGGTGTGAGTGGTTGAAATAGCACATCGATAAAGATGACAGACAAGTGGCTTATCCAATCATATGCAAGGATTTTTGATAAGGCCCAGCCTTCAATAAAGTGTCCCAGATGTATGTGAGTGAAGCTAGGCGGAGCGACATGCGTCTGGCTTGAGTCAGGTTAGCGCACGTTACCATGACGGCTGAGGTTCACTTCCTGTGTGACGTCACATCACACATTCGCTGACTGAATGGAGAGAGAGCGGTGTCTCCACTAGAGCTACACATCTTAAATAAGAGGTAAACTACGATCCATCGTTAAGTAAAACGCTCATTCCAAACACAATATCAATAGCTATATTTGTCAAACGAAAGGAACGAAATTAACCGTTCCGGGAACAGTATTTTTTTGTTCTAACCGGTTCGGGAACGTCAATTTATTGGTGGAACTCATAACCAGAAACGTTATAATTCCGTTTCTGTTCTGAACGAGCCGATTGGGGGGAAAAAATCGGTTCAAAGCCGTGCTACAAAGTGCATGGCTACAAAGTAATGGGGGGAAAAAATATCACATTCTCAGAAATCATTTTTAAGGAATATACATCTGAAAAGTGTGGCATGCATTTGTGGTCCAATGCTTTGAGAGAAGGATTTTTCACTGCAATAACAGCTGCAAGTCTTTTGGGCATTTTCGAAATAGCTCAACATCAGGGAGGTTGGAAAGATGCTGTTTATGTGAACATCCATTTATAAGTCTTGCCACAAACTGGATTTACGTTTGCACTTGACTGGGTCATTCTAATGGCAAGGTGAACTTCACAGTTTAGTTGCGCACCTCTAAAACGCTTTCTTCCAGGATAGACCAATATTTAGCTCCATCCATCTTCTTATCAAGCCGTACCAGCTTCCCTGGCTTCGCTAACGAATAGCATCCCCACAGCATGATGCTTCTATTTTCTTGTTTCACCATGTTGATGGTATGTCCCGCACATATGTCCCGTGATAGTTTTTTCAACTTGTGGTGTTTTGCACATAGGCCACAACGTTTACTTTTGATCTCAGCAGACAAAGCACATTTAGACAATTTGTTGATGTATTTCCTACATTGTTTGTGGCAAATTACAGCCAAGGATTGTTTCCCCTTTCATTCAACAGTGGCTTTTTTCTTGCTAATCTTACATAAAGGTCAGATTTGTTGAGTTTTACAACTAATAGTTGTCTTGTTGACAGATATTTCCACCAGAACTATAAGAGTTAGCATGGCACCTTGGCGGAATCCCTGCTTAATGCTCTCCTTGCTTAGCTCACAGGTTTAGGCAGACAGCCACACCTAGGTAGGTTTGCAATTGTGGCACACTCTTTCTATTTATGGATGATAGGTTGAACAATGATTCATAAGATGTTCAAAGACTGGGATATTGTTTTATAATATAACCCTGCTTCAAATATCTCTGTAACCTCAGTCATAGCCTCTCAGGCAGATTTGTACAAATTAGTTCAAAGGGCATGAACCACTTTTGCCCAGCACTGGAAACATTCCATTAAATTAGAAAGTACCTCATACACCACATAGCACAAAGCTTATTATATATTTTCCAGATAAAAACTAATGTTAATACATATAGAATACTGCTTCGAGACAAAAGTGTGCTTCAAGGCCCAGCCAAAGAACCGCCATCTAATGGCTGTTTCATTTACTCCGGTCTCTGCTTTCACTCCATTCAGTCAGGTAGCTCTCGTGCTCCTGTACGTATTTTGCTGAGGCATGACATTTCGATTGTGCATCCAATCAAATCGAGACGCAGTAAGGAAGGTTGATGAGTGATGAGGGGTACAGCGTTGCATCGAGGGTTTTAGACCAACTGTTGCCATGGTGAATCATCTCTGTCAAAACCACCAAGGTCACAAAAGCTGACCTGGAGTGCTGTGGGGTTTCTGATTAGTAAACTGTACGTGGACCTTTTTTTATTTTAGGTATATTTATTTATTTTTTTCTTCTTTCCAGTTATCTTTTCATATAGACTAATTTGCTTTCCTGCTTTTTCTCTCTTTATCGTTTTGTTTTCCCTGCTTGTGCAACAACCCACCCTTCATTTAGCCTTCCTCTCCTCCTTTTTTATATTTAAGACGGACTAAATGTGCCATTATGAGACCTGTGGTATCTCCGAATTCATTATGTATGGCCTGCGCTGTCAGTGGGTCTGAACACAGCCAGCGTTGAGTCATTACAATTCAGTTGGCCAACACGCAGCCATTGTGCAAGCGTGGGGTTAGGGGAGATGCTATAATAAAATATTGAGGGCGAGCAAGGCAGCTGCAGATGCTAGCTGTCATGTGTGAGCGAATGAATGTTATGACAAGCGTGTTTAAACATTCATGTGGGGAGGATAGTTTAGGAGGGCTTTTCATTAACACCAATATGTCTTCGTCTCCCCGGTGCAGATACTGCTGGTGGAAGCATGGCAACAACAGGGAGGAGAGGAATTAACATCTTGCGAGGAGACTGTCAGACTCGCAGACGCACAAAGACGCTCGCTCGCGCGCACGCACGCACACGGAGGCAGGAGGCGCTCGGTCCTGCGCAAGAAGGACACGCAAGCGCACGCATTTACCGTTGGCTGACTAAATCAAACAGACACCAAAACAACTTTCTCTTATTTACCGAGACAAGTACGTCAAATTGCAACATGGTGTTTGGCGCTGATCAAACAGCTCGAAGCAGAAGTGAGCAACGCGTTCAAATGAGAGGGGGGGGGGGGGGGGGGGGAGGAGGAGCGCGACGCACTCGCATCAGCCGCAACCGCGATGTGAAAGAAATGATGCTTCAAATGAAGGAGAAGGATGTGGGAGCTTTCAGTGTCAAGTGTACATCACCTTCATGCTGTTAGGCTAT
This sequence comes from Fundulus heteroclitus, assembly GCF_011125445.2. NCBI lineage: Eukaryota > Metazoa > Chordata > Actinopteri > Cyprinodontiformes > Fundulidae > Fundulus > Fundulus heteroclitus. The sequence goes on from NC_046381.1 coordinate 20,253,828, forward strand.
CAGGACATTCAACCTGGTAGCAAGAGAAGAAAAGCTGAGGCATTTTTTTATTTTTTTGGTAAGTAGAGGGATGTTTAATGTCTGAATAGCCCGTTTAGTGATAGATGAGGTGCCACGTAATCAGGGAAGGTTGCAAAAAAAAAATCCAAGTACAAAAAAAAAGGGATGAAAAACAACAAATATTTTAATCTCCTGTTAACATGTCTGAAGTGTGTGCTTGACGTGATGAAAAGAGCCGGACAGCAGAGTTACAGTCTTGTCTCAAACCATCTTCACATCATCATTTTGATACCAAGGCATAAGGCACATGCAGAGTAGCTCCCTAAAAACTCCATCTACCAAAGTGCAGAATCAATACCTATTCAAATAATCCCGTAAAGTCTAATCAAGACGTAGAAGGAAAAAAAAAAGGAGCATCACATATTCTCTATATAAGTGGCTTTGACTTGCGAGATGTTTTTGCATAACATCAGCCATACTTAATGTCATAAATGACTTTAAATGCTGCAAGCTGCTTTAAAAATGTGCACAGTCATCTGTTCCACCTACACCTTGATGCAAACATTTTGAGTTAATCTAGTTTTTACTGGTTAGGCAATTCCATTTTGATATTCAAATTTCGCAAGTAAGTGAGCCGGTGCATGCTCTCGCAAGACTGATCTAATCAGTCCTAAATCAGTTAATAAGCCAAGGACACAGAGGAGATGACTCAGCTGATGTGAGCATGAGCTAATATTAGCATCCCGACCATTTTGAGGCCTTTGGCGCACAAGAGCAGCATCGTGGGTCAGGTGCTGTGCATGCTTTGGACATTAAAGCAGCGGTTAAGTGTAACCTCCAAATTTCATTAGCACATCAGTAAATGAGGTACGACCCATCGCTGAGGATGGATGAAACATGCTGCATTTTCTCTGTCCTCTAAAAACACGGGAATTCAATTTAAGGGAAAGCCTTAGAATTACTGTTGAACGTTAAAATGAAATAAATAAGCCTTGACTACGAAGAACACAGAATCTTGGTATTAGCATGTATAAAATCAAACAGAAATCATAAAATGATCTTACTGCTGTTAGCTGTAACAGAAAAGCAAGTCATTCCTAGTTTTGCCATGTTGACTTTTTTTGTTGTAATATCATGTTATGAGATTTTTTTTTTTACTGTTTTTGTGTTAAATGGACTTAACAGACATGCTGATTGTAACTTTTAAACAGCACATTTAAATCAAACTGAATAGCCTTTAAAAGAGCCCTACCTGACAACGGTGTTACCTCAAAAAGAGCGATGGTCCGGTGTTTTACGTTGCATCACTGTCCCAGTTTTTTTTTGCTTCTATTTCAAAACAGCCCAAGTTAGTCTTTGTTGTAAGGGTGAGAAAAGTGTGGGAGGTTCTTTTTTCAACATGCTAACAAAGAGCTTCAATACAGATTTCTAACTTAATAGTACCATACATTATAATATTACCACAAACTGTAGTGTTCAATAGTGTGCAATAGATCACAACAAACCAGTGTCTAACTGTGAACTCAAAATGATTTTATTTGTCGTTTTGAAATGTTTTTTTTGGGGGGTTTTTTTTGCTAACTGAGTAGTGTACCATGCATTTGTCTATGTGCATACTAATCCATTACTCCTCATCAGAATTTAGGGTAGAGATTTGCCCAAAGACGCACGTTTTTTCTAATAAAATACACATGTGTGTTACTGCTTCTCAGTAAATACATACGGGTTTTCCATAAAGGCCCCAGAGCTGTGTTTGAGAACATTAATGAACAAACGGGATCATGAAGACACCAGAATGGTGAGGGATACATTTATGGTGAACTTTAAAGCAGTGTCAGGTTATAAAACATCATCAAAACTGCAGAATTACAAAAGTGCAAAACTGTAAAGACTTGATCTGACAGACCTCTCAGATGGAGCGATCTATGATATTGTTTATATATATATATATTTTTGGAGCAGGTATTTCTTGAAAATGAGAATTTAGTTCTCCGTGATATTTATCCTGTACAAATAAAGATCAGATCAAATAAAAGGACAACTACTTGTTGGTCAATTTAAAACTGGCAGCTTCACATGGAGAACTACATTGTTAGGAAAAAAAAGCCATAAAAAGTTCACATAAAGTTTGCTACAATCCTGTAGGCCATACTGCAGACATGTGGAAGAATATGCTCGGTCAACTTTAGCCCAGAATGAAACCTTTTCCTTTCATGAAAAATGTGAGTGAGGAACACTAACTAGTAGCACACCAGCATTTCTAATGTGTAGAAGGGGTGGGGGTTGCTGGGCAGCCTGGCGAGGGGTCTGGCAGTCCTCCCCTTAAAAATTGTGAATGAAGTAGATGCCATTTCCTGTGTTTTGCTGTATTTTAACAGGTTGTTAAACATTTACTTTTACATGCATAAGTAAACAGTATTGTAGAGACATATTCCTCATCCGACCAGTCCATACATGCAATCTTCTGTTTTTTTTTTAAACTCACTGCTGTGGCTAAGACAGTGGAATTAATGTAACACAATTTATCGCAAACAGTGACTGCAGGGGTGCATTTTACTTGTATCTTATTTATTCTTGATTTAGCTGTATGCGTAACACCACACGCCACCGGGACAAGCAATGGTGACACTTACCTACATGTTTGAACAACTTTACCCAATGAACAGGTGCACGTTTGATAACTGCTAACTGTGAACTGGGGTCGGGGGGTCGGGGGGTCGGGGGGATCGGGTGCAGAGATAGGAGATGGGTTACTTTTTCCAGCTTTAGTGATAAGCCTTCTCGTAACAAAAAAAAAAAAAGCATGCAGCCTTCATGCTCATATGTGCCATACTGGTAAGAGAATTCTCGCACTGCACGGAGAGAAGAATAAAAGGCCAATAAATAAAAAGCCAAAGTTTTGTCTCGACTTGGATTAAGCCGTTTCCAACACCCCCCCAAATCTGGGAGACTTCCTGTAAGACATGAATCTGTTGCATTCTAACCGTGTCTCTGGCACAGGCACAACAAAGAGGGTCTTGTCTGAGTGTCTCCCTCCCCTCGCGTCTCCTCCCCACTCATTAGAAGCAAAAGCAGCTGTAGTCAGGTTCAAAGACAATCTAAATTCTTTCTCTTTCAGTCACGCATTAAGACCCTCTGTCTTTTTCTTTCTGGTTTTCCCTCATTTTTAATCATTTTCCCCCTCTTTGTCCCTCTCCAAGCACCACCCCCACCACCACCGCCACCATCTCTCTCTCTCTCTCTCTCTCTCTCTCTCGCTCTCCTCTCAAAACAATGTCTTCTCCACATGGCCCAGATAATGAGTGGTGGAGTTAAACGAGAGGAAACACGGCTCACTATTAGGAGGGGAACGCTGACTGAAGGGTTTAAATAAACGGAGAGAACTTGAGGCCAAATGGTATTTCCAAAGACATAAACTAATGGAGCAGGCAGACATTCTCTGAGCAAATCCGCACTCTGTTTAAAACACCATAATAGTTGTGAAAATATACACATCCGCGTGGGGCTAACTAAGAGGGAGACTGGCGGTGGGCAGACAGAAGTATGCGTAAGCGCAGCGGTCCGCCGATGCGGGCGCCGCAAAAACAAAGCGTCCCGCGCGCGCCTTGTTTCTTTCGAGAGTGAAAACGCTCCTTACCGCGCGTTCATCGGCAGAACAGCTGCTACATGAAAACGCTCGTCTTTGTCATTAAAAACTAATTAGGCAAACATGTTTTCTTAAGTGGCGCTAATATGCTCTCAGGCATAGCAATCCACACCCGCTCATAAGCACAAAGAGAAGACCTCTCTGATGCACTCTATGGGGTTAATTGGGTTATCTGGGCTGATTAGCATAACTAATTAGGATCCTTGTTAACGGATAAGTGATATTTATTCAATTAGCTCTGTGTGTGTGTGTGTGTATTGCCAAGCCCTTTACAGATTTGCGCGGTTCCTGGCAAAAGTTCAAGTGAAAACGAAGCAAAGCGGAATCGGCATGAAGTTAGGGCAGTTTGTGCCAGCGTGTAGGTTCGCCTCATCACTCGCCTTTTCTGCGCACTCGGATGCTCATCAGGTGCCAGACACCCCCCCATCAGGATTTACAAGAACACACCAGGCTGGCAATATCGCAGCTCCTAAACCCCTCATCATAATCATTAAGCCTCTGTATGGCGTAATTAAAGCTGTTAACCAGATGTACTGAGCGGAACCAGGCTGCGCGTGCCTCTCTGTGTCTGATCCGTGCAAATTTCTCGGATGCTTTCCAACATGTAGAGGAAGATTCTTCCTGTAAAAAAAAAAAAAATAGGGTTTTTGAACACTGTCGAATATTCTCGATGACTGATTGGGCTACGGTGATGTTTGCTGTGCGTACCAAAAACCAAACAAAAAAAAATGTCCAAAGTGATGTCGGTCTTTTGTCAAGGCAAACACTTGCACTTGAAGGTTTTTTGGTTAATAGAACAATGCTGAGCTCATTCCACCAATTTATTCGTTCATGTTTGCAAATCCAGAACGCCGGCCTTTTGCGACGCTTAACATGAGCTTAAGGCCGACAGTAAACACTAGAAAAAGCAAATCAACAGCATTCGAGCTTGCAAGTGAAAACTCACAAACAGGCTCCAACACTCACAAATAAGCAGGGGGAGGAGGGGGGGAGGGGGGGGGGTGAAAGAGAGACAGAGAGAAGGAGCGCTACATTTACTGAAATTAAACATTTTCTCATCAGCCTGAGGGTGCAGCAGGCCCACTAATGTATTATTCATCCCCACTTCACAAAGGAACATTAATCAATTATGAAGATATGAGGATCTTAAAGTATAGAGGAGAGACGAAGTACGGCTCATTCGTATTAATATGCGGCCGCAATTCTGTGCCCCCATTCCCTACACCCCCCCCCCCCCCCCCCCCCCACACACACACACACACACACCCTTGGTACTCAAATCAATATTTTGCAGATTAATTTGGAGCGGTTGTGGCGAGATGGCAGGATGGAAGGAAGTAGGGGTGTGGGGGTGGTGGAGAGGAGAGTGACTGAGGTCTGAATTAAGGTGATGTTCTGTTTTTCCTTTTTCCTCTCCACATCTTGGGAGTGTGGAGGTCCATTTGCGTGGTGTCTTTGGTACTGCTAAAGGAAACAATTAAAGCCTCTCGTTTAGTGTACATTCAATATAATAGAAATATAGCTTTATTTTAAAAAATAAATAAACTAATCCATATGGCTTCTGCAAGAGAAGAAAAACATGTCTTGAGCATATACAAAACCTTACAAAGCATTCGTACACATTGAACTTTATCAATTTTGGTTACCTTCCTGCAAACTTATGATGTTTTGTACACGATCAGCACAAAGTGGCACATAATTGGGACATCGGGGGAAAGAAATGCTGAATACTTTTTTTCTGTCACATGCATTTGTAATCTGCCTTTGTCGTTTTGATACATCTAAATAAAATCAACCAATTGCCTTTGAAAGCCAACCAAAGCTAACCAAGCGGAGTCCACATTGGTGTAATTTAACCTCAGCATGTATACACGTGTTCTATGAAGACCTCAGACAAGTGTTGGAGAATATAAAAAAAAAACACATATAGCACCTTTTAAAGCAAAATCACACATTTCACAGAGAACATATCAAAATATGGCTGCCCACATAAAACGAAAAGGCTGGGCAATCAAAGCATTACTAAGAGAAAATCCCAAGAGGGCACAGGTAACTCTGGAGGAGTTGCACACATCCGCAGCCTTTACGGACGAGTAGCAAAAAGGAAATCATAGTTGAAAGTAGCATTTTCAGTCTGCTCCAAGCTATGTTGAGGACACAGCAAACATGTGGAAGCGCTGGTCTGATGAGACCAAATGTTGACCTTTTGCATGTGAAAAGCCAACATGGTGCAGGAAACTAACACTACACATCATGCTACCTACCTACACTAAGGTAGGGTGGTGGCAGCTTCATGCTAGGGGGATGTTTTCCTGAGCAGGGCCAGAGAAGCTAGTGGGGATGGCTAGCAAGCTGGATGTAACTAAACACATGAGAGTCCTAGAAGAACACCTATAAACATCTGGGGTGCGGTGAAATAACCTTGAGATTGGTTCACTGACCCTACTCACTGAAGTTTGTGGTTATAACCGGAAACAATTTGAAAGCATTTAAGGGAAATGAATCATTTTTCAAGACAAAACAAATCACGTAGTTCACAAATCACATGGAAGTACCATTTTCTTTCTGCAATAATGTTTTTGGAATGTGATATTCTGAGTTGGGGCCATGATGAAACTTATATTTAGCTGAGCTTATACTTGTTTTACAAATCTTAAATAGAGAGCCACTAATCCTAACTCTCTTTGAAATGATAAATGGATCATCTTGCACCAGAGAATTAAAAGTAGGTAAGCCAAAAATATATTCTGCCTCTTTTCTTTAACCCAGTTTAGACAGTTTTGTCTACAGCTTTGCTTTGTAGCTTGGTAAATAAATTAGTCACTAAGAACAGTAATATATTTATTTACCTTGCAGTTCAGAACGGTTGCCTTGTTCTGCCACTTTCATGAGTCTAATCATTTCAGAGCTCCTTGATTCTCTTCTTCCATTTCTTTGTCCTCCTCTTCCCCTCCTTTCAGGTGTGACCTCTGCTCTTATATTATAATTTTATGTTGTGCCCAACTAGCTTTCTCTTTCTCTCTTTTCTCTTAGATAGGCTTGCAGTTTTTTTTTCCTTAGCGATAGCCTTCGTGTCGTTACAACAGAGTAAATAAGTGTTTACTTTGTAGTTATGACATCCTCTTGCTCGTTCCCATCTCAGTCATTGCCTTTAGCCTCGGTTGTGTGAATAGGTGACAAGGTTTTTTTTTTTCAAAAAGAAGGAGATGTTTTCAGATTTACACTCAAAATCAGACGATTTTCAGCTTGTTGTGCTCAGTCCGGTTAACCTGGCCGGCCGGATTGATAATGTGTAGCCTTCTAGTTCTGCACATTAACAATCTGGGACTTCCTGTTTTGGGGAAAGGAGGGAATTTCAGCAGGATTCTCTGAGTTGATTGGGCGAAGCGACACCTTGTGCCCGCCTACCAAGGTTTAGTTTTAGCCAATCGCGGTATCAAATTAAAATATAAGCAGGCGTTATGAGAAATCAGAAGAAGGTAAGCTAGTGAAGGCCCGTCTTGCTGTTTTTCGTTCAAAGATGAAATCATGGATTCTTACAAAACAGATGTGATTAGTACGTCCTGCCCTGGACCTCAATACTGCAACGTGATTGGCCCCACCATTTTTGGTTCGGACACAAATAGTTGAAGCCGGAGCGGTACAAGAGAAATTCTCGTATGTTTATGAACACATGATTACCACAAGAATTCATCTTGCAGGCAAGGTTACAGTCCGGTGGCTGGCTTGTAAGAAACTCAACAACCAGATTTTTTTTATTTTTGTTTATTTTTTACCAATAAATGAATGTTCCATGCCTAATCATGATCAAGTTAAAATAACAACACTGTGCTGTGTGGTGCCTGTTACTGAGAGAAAACAACTCAAACTTAGCTATTTTCATTAGTGGTGAGTCGTTTCAAAATTAAATCTGAGGAAGCACAGAAATCTAGGAACCTATTTAAAAGGTAGCTGTATTTCTACAACGCACTGAGATAACATTGAGATATGTATGCAGTGCATTCAAGGTACAAGAAAGGGAAAGTGTCGGCAGAAAGAAGAATGAAGTACAGCAAAGATGTTCTATTTTATTCTTTTCAGCTTTCAACCTACAAATGTTCAAAAATATGCTGGATTTGGAAATGTAGGAGGAAATCACAGTTAAGGTAAGGATCTACGTACATTCACAAAGGAATAGAAACAGAGACTGCTGTTTTTGTAATGTTGACTGCAATAGATTCTAATATAAGATACTAAACACTGTTTAAAATGTCATTTTGACTTTCTTTTCAAATAGTAAAACCCTGCTTAACAGCAGCTCCTCTATCAGGCGCATGATGAGTTGTGGGTTTAGCTGTAAAAAATATTAATTAATCACTTCTCGCTGTAGGAAGGCTATTCTTAAATGCTCTTACATAGCAGTTCTTAAAGTGGAATTGCTCAAGTTGAAAGGTTAAAGTTTTTTTTTTCTTTCCCATACATTCTCTTACAAGTTCCGACATGTAAAATTAATTTTCCTCTATTTACCAAAGTTGCCTCTATAGGCTCCAGTAGTCAGTTTATGAGAGAATAATTCAGGTTGTATTCTCTGGGCGGGCACTTGGGTGCAAAGCACTGTGCGCTCTCGTTCCCCTGGCTAATTTATTGAGTCTTTGCCGGAATCAATGCATTAGCGAGAGAACACGGGCTACCTTCGATAATTATAACTTTTTTACTCCAGAAGATATTACGCCTTTAAACAAAAGACTGGTGCAGTCGCAGCGGCAGATGCTTTTCTTCTTCTCCCATCCACATGCACAACACTGATGTCATTTCAACTTGTGGCCAGAGGGGGCAAACATCTGCAGAAACTTGCGCTATGTACCTTTAAAAAATATGATAATGGGCCTAAACTGGTATTGGTTGAGACTTATGAAACCTTGTAGATATCTATCTATCTATCTATCTATCTATCTATCTATCTATCTATCTATCTATCTATCTATCTATCTATCTATCTATCTATCTATCTATCTATCTATCTATCTATCTATCTATCTATCTATCTATCTATCTATCTATCTATCATCTCTCTCTCTCTCTCTCTCTCTCTCTCTCTCTGGATTTGTTTTTTCTATAGTCTAACGTTTTGAAAAAAGTTTGAAAACTAACTATTAAATTATATATAAACCCTTCAGACTTCTTTCTCCCCAGACATCTCCTCCAATTCTTCTGGAGGAAGCCCAAGACATTGCCAGTGTCCAGGGGCAATTCGGAACAAATTCCTGAGCCTTGTTGAGGATGGCTGACTCCCTCAACCTATCTCTAAGGAAGTTTCTGGCCAACCGGCGGATGAAACTTGGTTTAGCCGCTTGTATCCAGGATCTTGTTCTTTCGGTCATGATCAAAATTTCATGACCATAGGAGACGGTAGGAAAGTAGTTTGATCAGTGATCGACAACTTTGTGTTTTGGCTTAGCTCTCTCCACTACAACGGATCTGTGCACTGTACGCATCACAGTGGAGGCCGAACTATATATATAACTCCAACTCCTCCTATATATATATATATATATATATATATATATATATATATATATATATATATATATATATATATATATATATAGGAAGGGAAACAGAAAGCACAAGCATATCCAAAAGTTAGCAATTAAAAGAAAATGAATTATAATAAAGTCTATGTACATTCCCTAAATGGTTATATTAATAACTCTCTTTAACAAAGCTTGATATGCACATGACTCTATAAACCTCCCAAAGTCTTAATTAGTGCATTCCCTTCTTGCCAGATAATATTTAAAAGAAAATGTGGAGATCCAAAGTGACAAGGTTGTTTGGGTTTAAATGAGACTGCTTGTGTAATTTAAGAGCAGATCCAAACAGAAACACAAGCAAAATGAAATAAAATAAAAAAACTTGCAGAAGATATCATTAAGAGAACAACCTCCGCACGCTTTAATTGCTGCTCTAAGGCTCTGTAATTACACAAACCGGCAATTAGCAACAGTACAAATGAGTCAACTCACTTGCAGAATGGATAAATGGTAACCAAACAACATGCACATAAACAACTAACATCCCTGGGTTTGCCACAAGCTCATGACTGTGGGTGTTCATTTCTGCAGGCCTATGAGTGTGAGTTAGCGTGTGTTTTAACCAGAAGCCACAGAAGACAGTAAAACAGCAGTGGGTATAATTTAGTGACACCCTGTAAGGAGGTGTGGGAAGGCCGTAAAAAACTCTGCCTTTTAATCCCAGCCGGCAATGCCATGTTTGTTACCCAAGGCTGCGAGATATGCTGGTAATTCATCACACACGCCACGGTTTCCTGTTAAATCTGGCTGCACATGAAGCGCCCGTAGCACAGCTGCCAAACCAATATCATAAAAAAGGCTTTGCCACTTCTCAGGCGGGCTTCTAAACAAGAATCATGCTACAAAAACAGTCTCCTAAATTAGGTATTTACTAGTGTGGTCAGTCTTGGAGCAACACAAAAAAATTCTGTTAAGATAGCAGAGGTTGTTTTTTTTTTTTTTTGTCTTTATATTTATATGGGGTGGGGGGCTAAATATTCAGTGGTAATAAATAATAGATTTTCCACAAAAAAAAGCTCTTCCTTTATCTAAATGTGCTCAAATTGCGCTGGCTGTAAATTCTGTTTGACCTTCCTCTCCAGATCGGAGATGACTATGTTTTTATTTTCCAACTTAAATTTTGACGCCTTCAGACTCGTATCCTGGAGTAAGAAACCAATACGACAACAAAAGAAAAATAACAAAATACTGAGTAAAAACGGAGGGAAAACCCACCCAAAAGAATCCAGAAACATATTTATTCTACTAACAGAATTACCTACCTGTACAGTATGTACAGAATCAAGAACATACCATGATATACCGCTCTTAATAGTGCCGATCTACTCTCCCAATTTCTAATATTAAGCGTAACTGTGGTTTGAGTGATAAAGTCAAAACCCCGTGCAATATATACACAGCAGAGGCTTCTTAAAAGAAAAGGAAAAGATGTGGCATGGGTGTGTTCTAGAACAACATAAACCAGAGACATCCCCTGAAAGCATATTGCTGCTTAAACTTATTTATCCAATACTTTTATATTGCTACATGGCAAATAATGTGAGACCAGTGAACATTGCGTGTACTAGGATAAGAATATATTCTAATTTGAAAGCAGCAAAGTGGTCCCAAGCCTGATGAAATCTGTGCTAGTCAACAGTAGCTACATTTTGTGTGTGTGTGTGTGTGTGTATGTGTGTGTGTGTGTTTCCCAGCGGTAAAAAATTGTTAGCTCTGCCCAAGACACCTGTCTGATTCACTAGTGACAGCTGTCACACACCCATGATGGAAGGAGAGGGAGAAGAAACAGATCTTCCACTAGTGTGTGGATAAAAACTCGCAGACACACAAGCATGTATAAAGGCGCGCGCACACACGCACACACACACACACACATATGATTTCATATTTACCAACCTCATGAGATGAGCTATTCCGCTGAAACTTTGTGCAGATTAAAAATGTTAAACCTACATTTGATCAAGCGCGTCTACACTTTTGCACCAAGCAGAGAAGGAATGGCAAGATTTGACAAAAGTGACATGTGAGTAGATAGAGAGTGCTGAAAGTGAAATCTTTTACCCGAGCAAAGAAAAAAAAAAACTTTTAGTCAAATGTTGTATAAGTCACAGAGGAAAATGCGGGGAAAAAAAACTGACTTCAATTATAACTTTGTTTTAGTGTCTAAGAGAATAAGAGAATGTGTGCTCTGCTCTTAATCCATTGATTTTCTTGATATATTTTTTCTCTCCCAGTACCTTAGTGCCACTTTTTTGAGCTATTACTAAGCCAACTAACAATGTTGAAAAGAGATGGGTGCCTAAGCAAACCGTGCAAAAGAAAAGCTGATATTTTCAACTTATACTGTTTCAAAAATAAAGGGCCAATATATTTCCCATCAGAATTAGACTTTTGTTTTTCTTTAATGTTCTGCATAAAAAAAAGAGAAACTGAGAATGCCTAGGTGTTTAAAACGTTAGTTTCCCATAACTGTAATGTAAACACATAGGAATACAAATGACAAGTAGCCTGAGACAAGAAATCTTTTATTGGAAAAAAACTCTTTGTGTTTCTGGACCAATGAACGTACAATCAAAAAGTTCAAGACAAATATTTGAGACTTCTTTTGGCAAGTAAAATGCAAATTGCAGCCACGTTTTGGCCGCAAAATGTCAAAATGCAAATGCATTCATGTCTGTCACGAGTATGTGCGTGCATTTTGTTGCAGGTCATGATTATGCGTGTAATAAACGAGTCCATGGAACTTACAATATTGTTATATACAATAAGTAGTTGCACTAAACAAATGGCACGGTGTCAGACCAACAAATGAACACAGGAATCATATTTAGAGCAATAAGCTTTGTTACGATTAGCTTGTGGACAAACAGAGCAGGATGAATGAATGTGAATGAGGACTGTGTGTGTGTGTGTGTGTGTGCGCTTGTGTGCGTGTGTATGTGTGTGTGTGTGATATTAAAGCAAGCTCTCGATTTCTCAAGCTGTCACTCAGGCCTATTAAGCAAGGCTAACCAAATTAGTCATGAATATGCAGTAATAACATGCAAATTGCCACCACTTCCCCCCACCCCAAGTGTATGTGTGTGAGTGTGTATATGTGTTTGCCCTCAGGGCTATAGACATTGGCTCTGTAAACCCAATTCTTTCTACATCATTACAGCAACAAGGCATAATTCATAGGAATAATATAAACATGCATGTAGTCTGACATGCATGCATGATCACCTACACATAGGACAAAGGTCCCTTGCGCCACCCTCCGCATGTGACAGGCCTCGTTTATTGCAATATATATATATTTTTATTTTTTTTTCATATCGAGGAACAAGTTTTGGGGTTTCCTATCTGCATGTCAGAGCTTGTAAACACACCAACACGTAGATAGTCTGTTGCCTCCAAGTCCCCAGGGTGATGTTTAACACACCCTGGGTGCTGCCACAGCAATTAACCTCCCTGTTAATGAGAGGAGCTCTGTCAAGCAGCCAGATGGCACCGCCTGGCAAGCTGCCATGCACACACATGCATGCACGTATGCCCACACCAGTGCTCTCACAGAGGCACGCTCCGGCACACAGACAAGGCGCACACACATCAGATCAAACGCACGCACACACACATTTGCAGTCAGGTCTCCCTCCCGTACGTCTAACTGTTGCTGGTTGTCAGCGTCCTTCAGCGATTCCTAAGGCACCCCCCCCCACCACCACCTCCTTCCTCACTCTCTTCACCAGCATTGTCTTCTCTTTACCGTTCCCCTCTGCTCTCCTTAGCACCATCTCTGGCAGCTGCTTATCCCTGCTGCAGCGCTGCAGATGTCAACTTGAAGACATCTGCATAACAGATGACAATTTGCCAGATGGGAACAGCGGGGGGGAGGAGGAGAGGAAATAAACTGAGGAGAGAGGAGGAGTTTACAATCTATGTAATTAACAGAGAAACAATTAGCTGGATTAAAATTTATAGATTTGACGCACGACTGGCCGATCAACCTCACTGGTTAGCAACTGAGTTCACAAAGATCATTTATGTTTTGTTTTTTTACATTACGTTTATTTGAGATGACAGGTCCCGTTGACAACAACCCTCTTCAGATTAGAAGATGTTACTGAGAGGTGAGGACTCAAACATGGCTTTTTTTTTTCTTTGATTTGTTTAAAAATGTATTTTTAGGAAGCACAAAAGCTTTTAGATGCTTTTGGAAAGTGCATTTTATTTTCACTCTAGGTCTACTTAGTCTACAGGAAAAAACACAGTAAGGAAGTAAAGCTTACCATGTTACTGATCTATGCTTTTTTTTTTAACCCTGTGGTTCTTCCATCCATTTTCTCTACCTGTTTATTTTTTCTGTGCAGGATCACAGGAGGCCCAGCAGACACTGGGCAATAGGCCGGGCACAGCCTGGACAGGTTGCCAGTCCGTCACAGAGCGACACAGAGACCTGAGGGCAATTTAGAGTAACCATTTAACCTAAAAGTGTTTTTGAACTGTCGGAGAAAGCCAGAGAACCCGGACAGAATCCAGTCCGGGTTCTCTGGCTTGTGAGAAAACCCCAGGTCGATCCCAGGGTTTGAACCCGGACCTTATCGCTGCAGGAAAACAGTGTTACCAACTGTGCAGCCCACTCAATTAATTATATTAATTGCTCAGATATGCTGCATAAATTTAAAAACATAATTCTGATAATTATTACAACGCCTCGGTTGCTAACATTGAATAATCAACGATAAAATAAAAGGATCCATAAGGCTCCTTAAGGCCTCTTTGTCATTACAGTAAATAAATTAATGTTTGAATAGTTTGACACATCTGACAAGACAATTACTGAGTAATAACCTTTTCTGCTAGTATCAAGAGAAGATATGCTATAATTCTTTGTATTTGTTTTATTTGCTGTCTGCACAAAAAACATCTGTCTAGTATAGGGCTGGACGGTAATTCAATAACAATATACATCGATCGATAGACATGTCAAAAAAAGGGTGGATAAAAAGTTCAATAGAACTATATATTTTATAAATCAATACGATTTCTATTTTATCAATATGCTTTTTTTTGTATATCGTCCAGCCTCTAGTCTAGTAATAACCTGGTGGATTTAACTGCAGCATTAGATTTCCAGTGATGCAGAAAGATACAGATTTCTACCTTTGGTCTGATTTTGATAAAATCCTAGCTTTTTTTTTTAACAATAAACACTTTAAATACAGATATTTTTTCTGAAAGAAGGAGAGAAAATGGAATCATCTAAAATTGGGGTCAAAAGGTGAGAGCTTTACAAAATCATTAATGGGAAATTGGCAACATAATCTCTGTTGGGTGCGTCTGTAATGCTTTTCACATCAAATGCGTTTCTAATAAGAAAGGTAAATGAATAGGTAGATGCATATGCTAGATAGATTGTAAAGGAGCGTGGTCGCTAACCAGGACACAGTCCACTGTGTATGCCTACCTGTATGTCCATATGGCAGCCCACCGGGCCCACATATTGATCAGTTAGCTCGGCCTAATCGGAGAAGAGGAGCCTGACCTGGGAAAGTCAATATGGAGAAAAAGAGACATATCCTCCTCCTGTCCAGAGAGGAGTGGGAGAGAGCGGTAAGGAGAGAAATGAACAGAGTGCAGAGACATAGATGGAGGTAAGAGGTAAGACCCTAGTGAGGGAAGATATCAGTGACTGCCAGTAGAACAGCTGGACAACAGAAAAACAAGGTATGCCATGAAGAAAAGTCTTTAAATAAAAATTAGGAACTTTCACTCCCTTGCAGCCTAAATATCGTATTACTTCTGTTAACAGGAAAAAGTTTGGAGTTTAAATAAGAACAGTTGCACTGAGGGATACTGCCTGTGTGAGAAATAAGTTCCTACCTTTCCCATATGACAATCAGGATATTCTGTCAAAGCATCTTTTTTTTTTTTTTTCCTAACTAACTTTCAGTATTTGACTGCTTCTGCCAAAGGAAAACAGCACTCAAGGTAACTCAAGTGTAAAAAACTCTGCAGGAGATTATACTGAGGAAAAATAATTAAAATATTGGAGGAGATGGAAAATAAAAAATAAATAAAAAAACTGACATCCACTCACACATCAATACATTGATAGATCAATGTGTGTGTGTGTGTGTGTGAGAGAGAGCCTGTGTGTGTGTGTGTGTTCTGTACACCGTTTCACCAGAAATATATAAATAAATTTGTAGATAAACAAAAAAACAGAAGAAATGGAAAAGTAGATAAAAGACTTAGGTTTCACCAAGTGAAACACACACACATACACACCGGCATACCCGGCTGAGTGATGCTACCCTGGAGGGTGGCTTCAATCTGATGGTGTTTAATGTTGACGCTAGTGGCAAGAAACACACACACACACTCACCCGCTGTTTAAACCTGCCTGTCATTTCATTTCATGAGACCTGATTTACTCATTTCATTTATTTCATTTTTAAATATATATATATATATATATATATATATATATTATTATATGTGCACCCATTTAAAACGCTAAAGGTGTGATGCAAATCCCCTCATTCCTGACAGCACAGTACACTGACTGAGGATCCATCACGGCCTTCAGTGACTTTTACACACGGCGGAGAAACCTTAGCACGGCAACAAACTCAGCTGTGTCACATTGTGTAAGACCACTGATTCCTGCTTGGCTGGCTGCTTTAATTGGCTGCACTGCAGGCTGTCAAACTACTGACTGCTTCTTTTGACCATATTTGGATGTGTTTTGGTTTCAGATGACAGATTGTAGAAAATAACAAGTGACTGCGATAGTATCCACTTGTGTGGAGAAATGAACATTCCCTTCACAACATATATTATTATGTTAAATCCTTTAGAAAAATAAATGCAGTAGTTTGCTCAATAATAATGGAGAACTTGTTCAAATAAATGACATTTAAAAACATGATAGATACATGTGCCCAATTGATTGTTCATTGTTTAATTACCACAATAGTTTTCAAATCCAAAGTAAAGAACTTAAATGAATTGTCTTTCTAAGTCTGTAAGAAATGTGTAGTAGCTTAATTTATGACTCTGGATATAATGATACTTTAATTAGCTTGTTCAAGGTGTGAAACCAACACATCTGCCAACAACAACAGAAAAAAAGGCTAATGTTCGAAACAGAACAAGTCTTGAGGGGTTTTTAGAGCATTGCATGGTGGGAAGAATCACACGGGGGATTTGCATATTGCCATGGGGACAGTGGTGTTACAGTGACTCCCTACGGGACTCAACCTCCCTAAGGATAGACAGAGTCCCCGAGGCCAGCAATCTTACCTTTCTCTGCAGGTGGTTATTTGAACATATTCATGAGTTTATGTGAGGTTGAGTCATGAAGGTAATAGCTATTTTAGTCAAGGAGGTGTACTTTTCTTGAGATGAAGCAGTTTTCATCTGGGGCCATGAGAAATAAACTCGGCTAAATGGACTGCAACTGCATACCTGCGCCAGATGTAAGCCATGAGTCCGGTACGTTTTAACTGGAAACGGTAAACCTTAAAGGTACATAGCCATGTAACATGCTTATAAAAAAAAAGACCAAAAATTGTTTAATCGTGATAAAATACGATTATATACACCAAGCCTCCATCTTGATAGTGTTTATATGGTCCTTTTTTAGGTGAAAAACAATTTGCTCTTGGGCGTGATTAACAAATATAAACAGATATGGCCACATCTTTGGACAGTATCGTAGAACTATCATAGTGCCGGTTTGCTTAATTTATAAATTAATTGTAAATATTGACAGACCAAGTCTGACCGTTTTGCAATGCCTCTCAATAAAGTAGCAGCTCAGCATGATTGCAGACCATCCGTTATTAATTAAATAAACCAATCTACAAAAACTTTAACAGCCTCATAGCAGAACATTTACTCACATCAATCTCTGCGGTCACATCTGAGCCACTGGCAGGTTTAGCATCCGTTTCAGTGAGCACCAACGTTCATACTGTATTCTCAGCGACATTCCAGTGCTTTCCCTCTTGGAATCATATTTTTTTTTTCACTTTTTTTCACTGGATCTTGGGCTCTTCTTCATTGCCATAGACATATAGGAGTAGACCCTGCATTGACTGTCGTGGTGCAGGAATAACGGCCGCCATCTTGGGGCGGTCGACCTGCTACCCTATCCTGCTGATTTAACCTGAACAGACGAATGATGCCTCAGCACTGTGCAGCATATTTTAGTTTGAATCAATGGAGTATTGACGTCAGGGCTCGAGGGATAACTTTTAACAAGTATGATAAACAGATATTGTTTATATTTTTGATTAGAATGTGATTTTTCTAATATTAGGTAGAGAGATACAGGTCTACACGTAGATGCTATAAACAGAGTCCAAGTTTTTGTGACTTAGTCTCTCCAAAATTGCATCTGCTCGGTGAAGGCATCAGAGCTTTAGACATTAGTTAGTAAACAGCATATCTATCTATCTATCTATCTATCTATCTATCTATCTATCTATCTATCTATCTATCTATCTATCTATCTATCTATCTATCTATCTATCTATCTATCTGTCTGTCTGTCTGTCTGTCTGTCTGTCTGTCTGTCTGTCTGTCTGTCTGTCTGTATATATATGTGTGTAAATATCCATGTATATATATGTATATATGTATAGATAGATAGATAGATAGATAGACAGACAGACAGACAGACAGACAGACAGACAGACAGACAGACAGACAGACAGACAGACAGACAGATAGATAGATAGATAGATAGATATATACATACATGTACAAATGTGTTTGTGTATATCGTAATAAAAAAAAAATTATTACATCCTGTCAGAATATTCTATTACTTTTAACCCCACTAAGATTATTTAAATGCACTGGACCATTTGTTATACTAGCTATACCAAAAAGAGTAAAAAACAAAGCAACTGGACTTGTTTTCCATAGTTTTTCTGTAGGTTTGAAACCTATTCAAACTACGGAAAACAAGTCCAGTTGCTTTGTTTTTTACTCGTATTGGAATGACCATGCCCTGTATGACTGAGAATCTTCACCAGTATAATAGCTATAGTTTGAAAGTTTTCTGCAAACAAAATGTGAAAAATTTTTCAATATTCAGCGAGTTATAGTTGATTAAAATTGAATAAAATTGATAATGTCTTGACTGCACCTGGTCAACACATTACACTGAGCTGAGCTGTCGACCCCGCCCCAAGATGGCGCCCCCAAATCTTGTCAGCGCCCATAGCCGAAAGCGGTCAATGCGGGGCCTACTCTTATATTATGTCTATGGTTTTAACCCCTGCTGTGCATGCACAGTTCATACTTCCTTTAATATCGGAATTTAAACAAAAAGAGGCTTTATGTACTAACAAACTGAGTAAGAACAAAGCATAAAACACCAAAATAACAACTAATACGCCCACCAGGACCTGACATTTCATAAAACCTTTGTATGCAACTAGAGTGAGCGACTAACGTATAAATAAAAAAGAATTGTCAAATAATGTGGCTATGCACCTTTAAGATCAACGTCTTGTACCTACAAAGGTAAAAAAAAATATTGATTATTTAGGGCCATGCTGGTAAAACCTTTTGAATTGTTACACCTATCAATAATTGTTTTTTATCAAGTGATTTTAGTTATGATTTGTAACCTTGATCAAATATTTTTTTCAGGCTCTAACAAGACCCATCCAAGGAGTGGCAGCTTTCTTCTTCTCTTATTTAACCATACAGAGTGTAAAAGGGTTTCATACCAATGTTAAAATACCAGGATTTTTTTATGTAAAAAAAAAAAAAAACTATACGAAGATAAATAAAAAAATAATATAACTCAATAGAAAAAAAACTTGAATTCTTTTGTGAGGAGACTTAAAAACAAACTATTTAAATAATGCTTTCCTAAAATAAATCTTCATTTTATCACCGCAATATGCATTATTAGGTGGGAGTCTCTCATTATGGTACATTTCTCATTATTTTATCTGTGAGATGGTAAGGGCATCTCCTGTGCACATCCCTCTTCAGATCACCCAACAAGTTTTAAATAGGTGTTCTGGGTTCTGGGTAGGCCACTCCAAACGTTTATCTTTTTCTGGTGAAATAATGAGGTTGTTGAACGGATGAACGCCTTGGGTCGTTGTGGTACTGAAAGATGGATCTTCTATTCAGCTGTATGGTAGAAGGTTAAAGGCTTTCAGTTACAACAACCAGTATTCATTGGCATTCACTGGGTCCAAAGAATGATGCTGCCTCCATTCAGCACTCTGGGTTTGTTTCTTTTTTGTTTAGTAGTCGTAACCTTCTGAAAACATGGCAAAAAATTTAAACATTTACTTCATCAGACCCTAACAGATTCTTTCTTCCACAAGAATATGGCTTCTGTCTCACAGACCCTGACTTAGCCTGGTAACATGTAGAATACAGGAGATTGTTGTCATATGTACTAAACACTAGTAAACTGTCATATTTCTGTCTTCCATGGTTGACTCAGACGCAGCAAATACAGAGACTCAAATTAATAAATTATCTATTATGGAGAGGAATGACTTATGATAAGAGGTTGGAAACTGGCACCGGGTACGAGGAGGACTCAGGACGGTGACTGGAAAATAAAAAAATAGGCAATGAGCACCGACAACAAGCCAGGAGGTGATTGAGTAGAGCAGAGGCTGACTTACAGATAGCGGGATGACAGGCCTCCAGAGGAGGGTTAATGCCGGCAGTGGTTGTGTGGCTGACCGTGAGCAGTAGCAGGTGGACGGCTCCGGTGTAGAGTGAGATCAGTATGGCGGACAGGTAACAACTCGACAAGAGGAGACAGCCGCAGATCCACAGGAAGGCGCAGACCCTTGTAACTGGCGACGCTGAGGAAGCCACGATGAACCAGAAGATCCAGAAATGGCAGCTGACTCTGGCCAGGTACTGGAAGCAAAGACAAGGAGTGAACAGACGGCAAATAGCAAGGAGAACAATCAAGTAGACCGTGCTCCTCCCAGTCGACTAGGTGCTGTACTCCATGACCCCTGGACGGGAATCCAAGATTTGCTGGACAGTGAGGACAGGATGACCATAGACGATCTTGGCAGGCGGAGGGGACTTGGCTGGAGGACACAAGGTGCTGGAGACAACTGGCTTGACCTGAGAAACATGGAACACAGGATGGACTTGAAGATGGTCAGGGGGTTTAAGGTGGACAGCAGAAGGACTGGTGTAGGAATCGATTCTGAAAAGACCCAGGCACATAGGTGACAATTTTCTAGAAGACGCCTTGAGTGGGAAGTTCTTGGATGATAACCATACCTCCTGACCAGTTTGATAATCGGGTGCTGGGATCCTTC
Organism: Fundulus heteroclitus; assembly: GCF_011125445.2. NCBI lineage: Eukaryota > Metazoa > Chordata > Actinopteri > Cyprinodontiformes > Fundulidae > Fundulus > Fundulus heteroclitus. The sequence goes on from NC_046381.1 coordinate 20,274,365, forward strand.
TCCTATCGGCATATTTCTTATTCTGATATATATATATATATATATATATATATATATATATATATATATATATATATATATATATATATATATATATGCACAGTTAGACAACCTTATTATTGAGAGCCTTTTTGTTAGTAGATGTTCAGTGTTTCATGCCACATGTCACAGACCTTGTTCTCGTCTTTTGGATTTTCCAACCTTGCCTTTGTCGGACATCTATCCTGCCTTTGGTTTCTGGACATCAACCTGGATCCAATACCACAACCGAGAGTCTTGTCTTGCCACATGAAATTGTCTGCTTTTCTCTGTCCAAACATCCTGTATAGGACCCATGCCTGTTCCTTGTACTCAGGCAAATCTTCTGCCACCCTGCCTGTTACCGCTACAGTGAGTAAAAGCTGGAACAAACTGCCATTTGGACTCCATGTTCACTGTCAGCGGGCGTTTCAGATTGTATAGTCAAGCGTACCTTTTCCTAAATTTCCCACATGTTATGCCATGGCAACATCTGACGAGGAGGAAGAGTTCATTTTCCTTCTAGCTTTAGAGAAACAAAAGAAATGAAGGTCCTATATAAGGAATTCCGGGTCTCCTGCCTGTCTGATCGTCTACACATCCAATCATCATGAGAGGCTGTGGAGCTACATTGTTTTGGTTATTTATCTTCCCCTAAAAGAAATAACATTCTTCAGTTGAGTTGTGCAGGTTATGTCACATTAAAGGGGGGGAAATATTCTGCAATTACGTACCTTTGTCTCACTTCTTTATATCACAAAACATGCCATTTTAACAGGGGTTGTATCCTTTCAGATCTAATATATTTCCTGCTTAAGATTTATAACTTAAAACAGCTGGGAGAGTAAAAATTAAGAAGTACAAACAGATTTTCATATGTATTACAAATTGGAATGAGGTTTGACAGCTCCCAGGGGTGTTAAGTGTGAGGAGTGTCACCACTGACTAAAGCTGTGAATTAGCATCTTGTTAACAAAGCAACATGACAATATTTTCATGGGGAAAAGGGTGAAGGCATCAATATAAAAAAATACTATTATAGAAAAAAGAAGCCAGACTGATTCAGTCCAAAAAAATGTTGTCAAAGATGGAAGAATAAATGAGACTCTAATCTTTACTTTGGGTTTCCTCTTTGGAGATTTAAAAAAGACTATATCACACACAGCTGTAATGTCAGTTGTCACTTGGTCTGAAAAGGAGATAATACAAAATAGAGCACAGCCATTTGAAAAGATATTTAACAACAAAACATGTCAAAAAGACACACACACACACACACACACATGCTCTTCAGCTTAAATACCAATGACATTTCCCTGTTTCACTTGACTCTGATTCATTGTTGTTTTCTGACTAAACATTAGTGAAGAAAATTGAGAAATTTATGTCATGTGTCTGTGGCTGAAAGGGACATAGAAAACAAAAAAATAAAAAAATAAAATAATGGGAGGAAATAAGCAAAAAGAGGAGTTTAAAACAGAACACAAAGAGGGAAAGTCATGGGGCTTGATAGAGCGAGACACACAGCAGGACTGCTGAAATATCGGCCACTCTATCGCTGTGGTGACTGGGGTCACTCTTAGAAAAGGAAATCAATTGTGGCAGCAGTGACTCACAGGTCAACACGTAGAGAGAGTATATGTGTGTCTGAGTGTGCTGTGAGTAAAAGCTGGTGTGTGTGTGTGCTTCAATTATGCATATGCTTACTGTGTGCATATGTGAAACTCTGTATTTCTGGGTATAAAATACCAATGCACACCAAAGAATTACCACATCCAGCGAAGAAGCCGCTGTACACAGAAAGCAAAATGGCAGCGTATGATGTTATTCTACCGTCTCGTGAGGGAACACGATGTCTTTGAGAAAACAGTAAAATGCAGCATGTTGCAAATGTAACGATCAGCCTGGTGCATATGGTCATCTTATGTGGTCTAGTCCTAAAATATTATGTTGGTTAATTTAGTTCTTAAGTTGATTGTATACAATCTGAGAATAAAAGATATTCGGAGTTGATATTTCTTTAAATCCAAATCACTTGGTTTTAGACTGTGATCGTGAATAAAGGCATAAACATAATTTAAGGAATGAGTTTTGTGCTGCATTACTATGCATTTTAAATTGTTGGATAAAGAGCTACCTGACATCACCAGGTGGTATGCTAAACTTATGTCCATTTTACCCTTAGGAAGAATATATCATGTTCTAAATGGCACTTTAGAATATTTTTTTAAGGCTTGGTCACCAATAGCACTTTATTTGAAAGAAGAGTGGTCAAGAGTGATGTGTATCACTGTATCGAAGGATTACCACCTAGATTAAAATATTTGTTTAATTTACGAAACACCGGGATCTTGATATGATTGCTGTCAACATTATTTGCATTTCCAGTTCCATGTGTTCTTGATCTGATCATCTGCTTCCAGACGCTAATGTCCATTTGCACACCTTTTAGCTTCTCTGAAACGTTTGCTTTTACAATCATCCATTTTGCATAGCTTTCTCACATCGTTCTATAAATCGGCTTTTGTCTGTCCTCTGTTTAACATGAATATTGCATTTTTATCAAAATATGCCACATTATCTATTAATAATCGTGCAATATTCTTTTTTCCTTTCTGATAAGTTAGTTCTCTTGTGCTTTACAAATTCTACGTTAAATGATAATTTTTATTCATACTACATCTAGAGTGTAAATCTGGTGTATGCTTCATACAAGTTTTTGTCACTGTTAAGTCTGAATTTCTCCATTGTGCGAAAATACTGGTATTTCTATTCTATTCTATTCTATCTAGAAAGTGTGTTGTGTTTGATTTTCATCCTTTGTTCAGACACTTTTGTGTCTTATGTGTCTTACATAACTTATACATATATATATATATATATATATATATATATATATATATATATATATATATATATATATATATATATATATATATATATATATATATATATATATATATATATATATATATATATATTAAAAAGTGCTCTGTGTTCCATTGTTGAAGTTTGGAAAATAATTGTATAACTTACCTTGTTTTTAAAAGTGCATGGCACAACCTTTGAAGGTAAATGTTATTTATTTTTTTCCATACTTGCTCTTACAATTGCCCAGCGTGTAAAAAAATTTGTTTTCTTCTATTTATCACAGTTACCTCTATAAGCTCCAGTAGTCAGTTTATGAGAGAGTGATTTGGGCCGAATCCTCTAGGCGTGCGCGTGGGTGTGGAGCACTGCACTTTTTCGTTCACCTGGCTACTTTGTTGAGTCTCCACTGTAATCGATGCATTAGCAAGAGAACACGGGCTACCTTCAATATTTACTTTTTTTTTTTCCTCAGACGATATTGCGCTTCTAAACAAAAGACCTGTGAATTTGCAATGGCAGATTATTTTCCTTTTCTCCCATGCACGTGCACAACACTGGTGCTATTTCAACTTGTCACCAGAGGGGGCAGACGTGTGCAAAAACCCTCGAACTTGCACTGTTCTCCTTTAATATTCTAAACAACCGTTTCCCTAACCTCTGTGATTATTTTCTTATGTGTTTTCTCATAGTTCTGCTGTTTTTTCCACTAACATTCACAGAATAACTGTAGTTATACTGAAATTAAATTGCACATAGGTTGGCTCTTTCATCGTTTAGGTAAATTCTGAAGACAATTAGTTTAATCTCAATTAGGTACACTATGATTTGTGGTTGTAGCACAATAAAATGTATTCAAGTGGCACAAAAAACCTTTGTAAGGCTTGGATGTGAGAAATATCTTGCCGTTTCCACTTGCAGGTTATCTTGATAATGTGAGAGTTCACACTTAAAAAGCGGTTTTGTTTTTCTTCCAGGTGTAATTCTGGTTGCTCAACCAGAATTATTTCAATAAATGAAAGGTTCAATTTGGGTCCAAATGAGATATATACAAGCATACAAAAAGAAATTCCATCTTGGCTGAAAGGATGGACAAAAAAACCCAGGAAACAACATTTTCCCCCCCCTTCATAAAACATTCATGTTCCATTGCAGCTGCAATGTGACAATAAGAGGACCTGGCAATTGTAGAGGTCAGTGGCTGATATAGGTGGGCTATTTGTGTGTTTAGTAGTGTAGCTGCATGTGAGTGTGTATGCATGTCTTATATACCCTTGGGTTAGCAGGAGTTATGACCTGCTTACATTATTAAGGTGAGTAGTAGGCTGTGTTATGTATGCCTAAACAGCCAGTCAATTCATTACAGATGCAATCCCTTAAGTAAATGAATAAGCCCATGGCTCTCCCTTGTGCTCTGCCTCTATGAACTGTAAAGGGTGCAAAATATTGGTGTGATGCAAAGAGCTTTAGATAAATCAGAAACAGGAACAAATTAATAATAAGGAATAAAACAGCATTAGCTGATTAAGCATGTAGAGCAGCGTGGTGGCTGTAATTTACGGGCAGCTGGCTTGGGTGTCCGGAATAAGGTCTCATTGAAGATCGCTATGTATGTTTGTTTGTGTGTGATTGTATGTGTCTGTCCACGATGTTGGTAATCTGTCATCAGTGGTCTCAGTTTTATGAAAAAAAGACTTACAGTCTATGATAACGAGCCCTGGGCGGGTTATGACTACGGTAAATGCAGTTGTTAGCAAGATTGCTGTTTTATGTGTAATAACAGAACATACTTCTTGTGGTCAGATAATGGACTGCCATAAACTAAAGTCAGTAATTTAGTTCTCGAACAATTTTGCGGTGTCCTGTTTGTTGATTGCAAATAGAAAGATTGTTCGTGTGTGTATGCATATTATATATATATATATATATATATATATATATATATATATATATATATATATATATATATATAGATAGATAGATAGATAGATAGATAGATAGACAGACAGACAGACAGACAGACAGACAGACAGACAGACAGACAGACAGACAGACAGATACATAGATACATAGATACATAGATATATAATGTTTTTTTTAACTATTATAAGCTACCCGTTCTTTTTCATATATATATATATATATATATATATATATATATATATATATATATATATATATATATATATATATACACTTCTTTGCAGGGTGTGGCTGGGAGGTGTGTTCCTACAATTGCAGTTCATCAGAATTTATCAGGAGGAGCATACAGAGGAGCAGACTCACTGAAGCAGACGCCAGATTGTTTTTCCCACCAGCTTGGGACCAGTTCCATTTTCATGCATGTTGACATGTCCCTATGTTCTGGTGCTCTGCTTCCTTGGATTGTTGGAGAAACCCTTTCAAGATTATTTCCCGAAAAAAATTGCTCTTTTGGCCACCCTCCTGAGATTGCTTAACAATTTACTACATGCTCACCTGGCTGTCTTCCCTTTAATGCCGATCCCTCCTCCCTCACCATTCTTGGAAAAAAAAGAACAATAAGAGACTCCATTACCAAATTACCATTTACCACCTGCTAATTTCAGACTCTGTGCTCCTCCATCAGCACAATAAATTAGAATCTGCATGATATTTGCATCATTATTGCCGTTGGATTTTTCAAATAATAACCACTTACCTTTCCTCAGGGTCAGACTATAACCACGCTGGAAACCCAGAAGATCCATTCACCAGCTCATTGCTCTCAAGAAACCTTTCAAGCTTTCGTGTTGTGTCCGTAAATGTTGTCAGCACTACAGGATTATTCATCACAAGCTGATCTTTGTTGTAGTTATTTCCTAGAAATGTTCTCTCCGCTAAACTTTTGTCCTCCCTTGAAAATGAAAGTGGAATAAAAATAATTACCGCACGGATTTACGGAGTCACAGCACATCAGATGGACTCGTTACAGTTCCATCCTGTGGCAGATTCATTAGCAAAGGTTTACAAGGGCATAGCTTTACATATGTAAGTTTGGCCTTATGGCTGACCTTACAATGCACTTAGTATCCTGTACAGGGAGTAATGCTGCAACCACTCCTACAAGCCATTTATTGCAGCTAACGACCGTCAAGCACTCATAAATCAGCATTAGGAACCTCTTTCGCCCTCTTTCTCTCTCGTTTAGTCTCCCCTCTCTTTGGCTCCCTCCATTCCTCTGATGTTTTTTTTTTTTTGTCTATTTTTCTTGTGCTTTCTTGTCCTCACTCTAATTTACTAATTTTATGTCTTGCAATATTTTAATTTAAAAACTTGTAACTATGCTCTATTACTCTTTTGGATTCCACCAAGTCTACTTTTTATCCCATTCCCTTTTGGGTTGACTTCTATAAACTACTGTTCTTTTACCCTGCTCCTCTGGTCCTTTGTATGTATCACTGCCCTTTTTTTTTTACCATCGCTTTTAGAAAATTCCTTTTCCTGCAGAAAAAGACAGAGTCCCTGAAATGCCCAACATGGTATTGGCACCTCTATTGATTTTAATTAAGCAAATTAGTTCATTATTCCAAGGATCAAACAGGGGCATTCATTACTGCCTTGAGAGAAAAAGGCAGGGGGATGGCGGGGGTGTATGGTTCAAGCAAGGCAGCAAAGTTAATATGGTAATGAAGACGATCAATTATCACTCACAGCAAAGTCATTAACAACAGCATTAGCATAGTCAACCGTCACAACCCTTTGACCTCCCCTGCTCTGTCTTTTTCATTCTCTCTCCTTCTCTACCTCCAAGCAGCTGCTACACAAGCAAATACTTGCGTCTGTGTGAGGTCATGAGGGGGGGTAGGGGCGTGAGGAGAGAGAACGATAAAGGTCACACAGTTCAAAGGCTGTTTTTTTCGATGCAGAGCTGAGTTGAGTTTCCACATTCTCTCGTTAACTTGAGTAGAGCCATTATTAAAACTCCGGGTCCGCCAGGTTTGAAGCAAGTGCTTTCCGCATTCTGTTCCATGAATGAGGTACACATAAGTAAGCCAGAGTTATTATCCTATTCATCCTTTATCACACAAAAACGGATATATAAATATACCCATTAGAATTAATCTAACTATGGGGCTGGGGAAATAGCTGTAAATATTGTTGGAGCCCCTGCTCATCCAATTGAAACAGATTAAAGTGTGTGTTAATGCACCCACATATGTGCTTGTAAAGCTAACAGTTGTGGTCATTTTGATCATGGGGCTGTTTGATTGATTCCAGAAACGTTCGTCTTTTGAAGATCAAGAGGTTTTCACCAGGCAGCGTAACTTACAAATGCCCTTCATGTTGGACTATTTTTGTTTTAATAACAGCCTGGATAGCAAAGTTGGGTTTTGGACATCGCATATAAAGAGCTGCACTAGATAAGAAATCCTTTGCACATTACCATCGATTGGGTTATGGGAGTAATTTTCTTTTTCTGTTGCTTGTGCCTCAAACTCCAAATATTCCTGGTTGTGTGAGAATTTCTCACTTATCAATTCAACATCATTCTGAGATTCATCACAGTGGAGACATTGTTGCTATTCACTAGAATATAAATTCGTACCTATGATGTGGACAACATGAGTTTTTAAAAGCAGCAATTTAAGAAGTTTTTAGTGGTGTGGTGACAATATGAATAGAAAACAAAGTGTCAGTATGCAAAACTTAAAGATCATATTTGATATAAAGTTGATTTCTATGCTGAGAGCAGAATTGGCCGTTCTACATCTAAAAATAAATGCAGCAGAATATTTCTAAGGGGTTGATTCTTTTACTTTTCTATGATTTAAATTGACTAATTAAACATAACACACAATAAGTGTAACCTGGTGCAGTTAGAATGTTTTGTGTTTGGCAATCATAATGCAAGACACATTTTTACTGAGTCTCAGAATATGATAAAAACAAATTCAAATATCAACAACTTCGGATTTGCAGAGTCATAGCTGACTATAGCACCCATAACCTAAAGTAATCACATTTATTAGTCATTTATCATTATCTCACATTGTTGATGATAAATTATAATCTACTGTTGTTTGTATCTTTCCTTTAGTTTATTGTGGGTGGACCATATTTCCACATTATTTATTTTAGGTCAAGAACTCAACTCTGGCTGATACAGTATATTACAGTATATTTTACTATTTTTTTCCACTAACCATTTTGTTGTAGATGTGTTATATTTGGAATAAAAGTCCTTATCTTAGTTTCCGATGAGGTTCAGCTGTCTTTGGAAACAGCTCTTAGATTAGACATTAAAGTCATTTGATATTTGAAGGACGTCATTGTCCTTTTAATAGCTCATTTCATACCATCATTTTAATCCACGATCTACATCTTCACACATCCCATTCAACTTGAAAGGTCCAGGCAGGAAATGAAGGTCGAGGTCGACCCTGAGCCACCCCGAGAGGTTAGAAACAAACCCGAAATTATTATGAGCTCTGAGGGTAAAATGAGATTGTTGAACAACTATGATGATGATTATGGAACTAAATTGGGGCCAAAAGTTTTGTTAATTTGAAAAAGAAATTGATGCAAAGCAATGTTAAAGCCATAGCAACACACACTGAGTGTGCAAAGAGAGCAGAGACAGACACTTGATCCTTCAGTGTCCAGTTATAATTATCCAGGTGGGTATTATTACTGCTCGATTGTGTTTTTCAAGGCAGCTGTTGTTCTTGGTTTGACAGAAATGCCTTTAATAGGCTATTGTATGTCTTGAGGGGATTAGCAAAATGGCTGATAAAGAAGCAAGGGTATTGTCAATCAAGTCCGGGGTTACACCTTCTACCTATCAGATTCTGTGACTCTGTTTAACTGACTCCAGGACAAACATAGTGCCCTTCAAGAGCACAGACTCGATACACGATCTCACAGCCCAAAACGGTAAAGCTATACTAACTATAAAGCCGGGTGACAGCAACCGTTAATGGAATGAATGTTGTTTTATTTTAGATATCGCATCATTAATAGGTAATTTCATTTCATATCAGGTATCCTATACATCAGGGGTGTCAAACTAATTTCTGTATGGGGCCACTTTGGCATCATGAAGTCATTAAAAGGGCCGCTTGCATGTGTAGAGACGATACTTTTCATTTCATAATTTCATTCCAGTTCTCACAGTAGTATAAGAAATGCACAGTAACATAAAACTAGCACCCTTAGGCCCAGTTTATACAGTTTATCTGCAAAAAAAGTTGATATTGGGGTGAGTTACACTTACAGGAGGCACAGTTTTAGCCACTTTATACACTTTAAAAGGATATATGCCTTTTTTTTGGCTCTCGAGGGCCGGATAATTTACCTTGACGGGCCGGATTTGGCCCGCGGGCCTTGAGTTTGACACCTGTGCTATACATTAACTTCCTTATATTTGTTTTATATTCCATGCTTAATGTTTTTAAACACCCACCAATGTTTGTATTAATCATTAATGCCACTATTAAAAACTGATATGAGGGGAACATTGCTTTTGCAAAGGCTGTCTCCTGAAAAAAGTTTAATGCATCTGCCTCTTTTCTTTCAGGAGTTTTGGATGGGTCACATATTATGATAGGAGCATCTGCTGTCACACCTAGTGACCTCAGAGCCACCGTCCTGTCATCTTTACATTCAAAAGCTGTGCATATTAAGACTTACCCAGACTCACACCGTCTCCTAAAAAGGTTTCATCCACCTACCTTTTTTTTTTCTTTTTTCTTTTTTTTTTTGAGGAGTCACAGAATCTGATTGTGGAAATTAGTGTAACACGTCTGCCATAGACGTAGCACCAAAAACGTCTTTCTTTATAATAGTGGTAGTACTTCCATTCTCGTGCTTCAATTCCTCATAAGCCTCCATTAAAATGTATTTTGCTCATCTGGTTCTAAGTATTCTGCACACAACTCAGATGCCACAGTAGTATCAGTGAACCTGTGACTGACCTCATGGTCTCTAGATGAAAGCAGTGGACACAAATTTACCTGCATTGCTTAAACCTGGCTTCACATAGTAACACTTCCTGAGCTTGGTTTGGCCTTCATGAAATGGATCAAGCTAGGGTGCACTGATCACACTAGTTCAAGTTTAGTTTTATGTCTTATTCTGGATTTCTAAATTCTGCTCTTGTGAAACAGCCCTCTGCATGCACCTCACTCTCACAAATAACAACACACATGGCAGTGTCCTGTCTTTTGTTCATGTTAAGGCAAGTTATGGCTGATAGTAGCGTCCTCGGACTCTTCCTTTCTAACCAGCCCGCTCTATACATCTCCTCCCCTGCCACTCTACATAAAGATCACGTTGAACATGGTTAGACGTTTGTGGCTGATTCCCCGCCGTGGTGCTGTGTTTACTTCACATGAATTGTCTGCACCTGTCTGGTGTTTTTTTGCATGTTTCTGTGGCAGTGTCACAGCACCACCAACGGGCTGGCATTCCCACTGTAGCATTTACAGTTGTCCTGCATCCTCTCATGTGGACGCACATTTTTTCTTAATCATTTGAGAAAATTTACTGTGTTCATCTTTGTGTGGATGAGTCTTAAAGGTATATGAAAAACGTTAAATGCCTATGCCAAAAAGACCAAAATACAGTTGATTATGTATATTAAGGCTATATATTCCAATCTTTCATCCAGATAGTGTTTCAATAGTCCTATTTGAGTCTAAAGAAACCCCAGCAACGGGCGCGATGAGCTGATGTAAACAGAGGTCTAAACTTGCTCTCAGTCGATGTGTAATGCAGTTTATAGCTAGACTGAGAAGTGAACTTGTCTTTCTGTGCACTACGCTAGTATGACTAAAAAGAACTGCAAGGTGAGTCAAATCTGTTATTACATATGCTTTGACAAAAACAATGTCACTTTCAAAGCAATTTCGATATTTGGCAGAATTACAGCTTTTAGCCAAAACAGGTGTAAATTGTTTTATTCCACGAATATTGCTTCTGGGTGTACGCATGCAGCCACATGATGTTGTAATGGTAAATATAAAGAGAAAAGGCTGTATTTACTACAAAGCTCAAAGTCAAATATAAAAAAGATTTTACGCCAGCTGGACATGCAAACCTTTCAGAAAAAACGTTGTATGCAACCAGAATGAGTTACTGCCATAAAAGTTTTAAAAATGTCAAATAACGTGAATATGTACCTTTAATGACGATTGCCTAGCTGATTTAAGAATGAGTCTGCGACTAAGATGAAGCAGATTTAATTGGACAGGTTTTTATCAGAACCCCTGCAGATGCAATTGACAAAAGCGTTGTGCAAAGGGCAAAAAGCCATGAATAAGACTGAGGCGTAGTTCAGCCCTTTTCCTCCACCTCGATCAGCATCTTTGTGCCGTCTGATCTCCAAGGTAAATGCTGTATATACATTATACTGTACTGTGCTTTATATAACCAGTTTATTTCAGTACATTCTATTGGATTTTTATGCACCACATTTATACAAGTACATTTTTCTTATTCTAAACCATTTAAAAAAGTTGCAGTGTTTGCAAGGAGAGCCGGAACAGAGTCATAGCATTCCAATGTATATCAATGGGGAAAGTTGATTTGACATATGAGGAAACTGAATTACGAGCTCTGTCATGGAACAAATTAAACGCATAAGTCAAGTATTAAGATAAATTTAATGTATTTTGGGAGCTTGCATCTATACCCTAACACTTAGCTTGGCCACATATAGGAGCGATCCTCCGCACAGTTTTACCACATCATGCTCTGGTAAATGTAGCAGGTTGTCTGCCCTTTGGTTTAGCAATCTCAGCTGTATGCTCTGAAAGCACACAGGCCTTGTACACAAGTAGCCAGGTCTTTATAAAAATAAGTATCTCCCCAAAATTGTTTTTAAAATAATATCATACACACAGGAGTGTTTTTAGAAAGCTTTTCATCCACACAAACCCGTATAAACTCGCCACTGTTTCAAATATGCCAGATGCATAGGGGGCAATGTACCACGAAGCTAAAACTTACATCAGCCAGTTCTTCAGAATAAAAGCGATGTTGAACAGCATTGTGCCTGGATAAAACAGCTGACCTTCAAGCACTTTTTCTCCTTTGCACCTCAACATATTGGAGCAACTGGGCTTGTAAAAGCCAACAAATAAAAGGCTTCTGAACCAGCTGTAATGTTTATAATGTTCCATGTAAGCTCTAACTTTGAAGTCTCAATACCGAGCTGGAAACAGGAGGTCAGTTGGAAATAAACAACCAGAGATGCCATAGGTTAGTGGATTTGTCCAGTTGATTAGAAACATGTTGTAAACAGTCAATCACAACAGCAACATAGAAATCAGCTCCTTCTCTGACACCATTCATTTTTTACTAGACAGTATGGCCAAGTCTATGACAATGGCCGCATATGTGACGTCAGCACCGTGTGACAGGCTGGGCCCTAAAAAACTCTGTCTTGTCGTGTTCATACACAGGCTATACAACCAATTTTTTTTTTTGAAATCTCCACTTTGGCCAGAGTTTTCAGAATCATTCGCTATTAGAGATGTAAAACGGCGTTTACGTGTGGATGAAAGGCCTAACCGCATAAAAATGTATCTGTTTTGCCAGATATCCTGCTGTGGACTAGTCCACAGGGGCCATGATCTCACTGGATCGATTTGAGTGAAGTATTTGACAAAGTTGGGTCTGTGTTTATTCTGGAATATCAATCTGAAAGGAGCTACTAACTAATAATTGTTCAGGTCCTGTTTTGTAAAACAAGTCCAAATCACAATTCCCTGTCCAGTGTGCTTTCAAACTAAAATGAAGAGTCTGTGCTGAAATATTTGAAATATGTGTTTGTTTTTACTGTTTTTTTTACACTGAGTTTGGGTCCTGTCATCACCTGGTGTTACAAATCAGCAAATATCACTCTATAGCCTCTTCAGAAAAAAAAGAATAAATAATAGGGGAAAAAAAATAGGTAATTTATGCACATTATTTATTCATGCTATAAATATTAGAGTTATAATACTATACTTGCAATGAATGATGGATGTTCATGCTGTTTATGCTGTCATTAAACCCCAATTTTATTGATTAACTGTATATTTAGGCATTTTTAGGGGTCTCCGTTACTGTTATTTTGTAGGTCTAAAGCTAAACAGTTTGAGAACTGCTGCTTTATCTTGGTAAACTTCTAAAACGTAAACTTTTGCAGAGGTGCCCAAATTTGTTGTTAGTCGGTTACCGGTACTCATATTCATTTGATTAGCATGACCTGGCTTGGTTAGGATTTGGGCTGACTGCAGAGGCCTAAGTACTCAGTAACCCAACAGTCCAAATTTGTATCATTTACCAATTTTGAACGTCATGCAGTGTGTTTGAGAACACATCATTTTAGGGCATGCTAACCAAGGAGGAAAAAATTATTGGAGCGTAGAGAAAGAGACAATAACTCTGAGATTTAAAGATTAAAGCATTGAATAAAAAAGAAAAAGAGAGAAAGACAACTTTGTAAATACAGAACTGGTATCCTGGGCACCTGAAAGAAAAAAAAGAATTGCCTTTAATACAACATAATTGATAATTCAAAATTTTAATTCATGCACGTTAGCAATTACCAACCCTTTAAGAGGACATATTTTAGAATCAAAGCATGTTACCATGGGGCAGCTTAAAGCTAGGTTTTAGTTGCCTGTAGGTGTTTTGTTTTTTTGTTTTATTTCCTGTGTGTGTGGTTTATAAGGACAAGACATATTTGTAATATGGATCCTTTGGAACACAATAAATGATTTCTGAAAAAACGTAAAAAAAACATGCACTTTTTTTCTGTCCTCAAAATTGTGCCAAACATTTAAACTGGTATTTCACTCCCACAAGATAACAGGTTGGGATTACATGCAGAGGATATTTTAATACTGTTTCTGTCTGTCCATGGATGACAAACAGGGGACAGGCTAATTGTGGTGTTCTAAAACAGAGAATACAAGCCTTGGGTTTGATGACATTACGACCGCAAAACAAACTCTGTTTAGTGTCTATTAGAGTTTGGCCCTTTTGTGCATCAACAAGACCATACACTACGATTCAATCAGACGTTAGCCAAGCTCTTATTACAGAGCTCACTGCATCGTTTTCATGGTGGAACGGTCCATAAGTACCTCTAAATGCTCCTCATTTGATTGGATTTCACATTACGGACATCAGAGCAGAAACACACTATTGTCCCCTGACTATCCTAATAGACTGTTGAGTGAGGCAGTCCATTTGTTTGTATTTGTTTACCAATGTAGACTCTGAAAATATACAAAGTAACATGAAAAGACCGTGAGAGGATCATTTAAAATGGCTGAAAATGGGAAATAATAGGCTAACAAGACGGAGCAGTCGCAGCAAGACAACGTTTCCTTGCACAGCTTTATTTCGGGAACCAGAATAAACAGTTGGGTGAACACAATCACAGATATTGAGCACTTTTTATAGTCAGTAAAAAATGATCAACTCCAACAGATTTTTTATGTCATATTAAAATATTTAAGAAAAAACTAAAATTAATGTCAGTTAAAGATAACACGAGTAAAGACCTAATGCAGATTTCAAATGATTTGATCTATCAAAAGGAATAAAACTACCATACTAACCTGAAAAAAAATAGCTGCCTTTTTGTGCCACTCGGTAATAACTGGCAATAAGGCTTTGACATTGCTTTGAAGGAATTTTGGCACAGTCTTTATTTTAGTTATTATAATTCAACCCCATTGGCAGGTCTTTGTGCATGGAAAGCCTGTTCAAGGTCAGATCACTGGATCTCGCTGGAATTTAAAGATGGATTATTACATTGCCATTCCAAACTCCTATTTTTTTAATTCATTTTTTTTTTTTTTTTTTTTTTTTTGTCATTCAGGGATAAACTTGCTGGTAAACTTTGGAACAATCTCCTGCTTTATAAGCAGAGTCATCTTTGAAAATTTTTCCTCAAAATGTTTGTGTTGGTTTTATTCCAGACTGCACACACACTTCCCAAGAAGTCAATGTCTGTGGCATCAGCCCACACATTACTTTCCAAAATATGTTTTATTTTATTTTTTTTATAAAATGGGCCTTTGTGCTAGTTGTTCTAACTGTGGCATTCTCTATTGATTCCATTCTTACCAAGCCTCTTCCTTATTAAACCATGGGCAATGACCTTAACCGAGGCAAGTGAGGGCTGCAGCACTGTAAATGTAATTGGTTATTTTGTGGCCTTCTAGATGGGTTGCTGAAGCACTCTTGCAGTAATTTAGGTTGCTGTCTCCTTCTGGGAAGGTTCATCACTGCGCCATGTTTTTTTTTTCTTTTTTTTTTTGTAGATAATATCGCTCACTCTGATTCACTAGATTCCCAAAGCTTAAGAAAGGAATTTTGTGATAGATGTCAATGACTTTTGTGATAGATGTCAATGACTTTGTCAACTACATTTAACTTTTTTGATCTTTTATCCAACTTTATGTTGTCAGACTGGTACTCTTCAGGATTGTTTTTTTGATTCTGCAAGTCTGTGAGTAATCCGGTATGGATGTGGCATTTAGCCATTGAAAATAATTGTAATCACAAATAATTTATGATTTGTTGAAGTGGGGATGTCAGCACAATATAAACCTATTTACAGAGCTCAAGATTGCATTGAGTAGTTTTTTTTCCCCTTTAATGAAATATTAAATGAAAACTGCTTTTTTACTTTGGTATTTTTATTTTTGATTATATGAAACATTCAAATGTGACCAAAAGCAAAAACAAAATATGTAAGGGACTACTTTTTTTTTTTTTAATTCAATTCAATTCAATTTTATTTATATAGCGCCAAATCATGAAACATGTCATCTCAAGGCACTTTACAAAATCAAATTCAATCATATTATACAGATTGGTCAAAAATGTCCTATATAAGGAAACCAGTTGATTGCATCAAAGTCCCGACAAGCAGCATTCACTCCTGGGGAACCGTAGAGCCACAGGGAGAGTCGTCTGCATTGTCCATGGCTTTGCTGCAATCCCTCATACTGAGCAAGCATGAAGCGACAGTGGGAAGAAAAACTCCCCATTAGCAGGAAGGAAAACCTCCGGCAGAACCGAGCTCAGTATGAACGGTCATCTGCCTCGACTGACTCTGGGTTAGAGAAGACAGAGCAGAGACACAACAAGAGAGACAAAAAAGCACAGAAGCACACATTGATCTAGTAATCTGTTCTACATTAGATGTAGTAGCGGGTGAGCCGTCTTCTCTGGATGATGTCACAGTTAACAGAACGCCAGACCAGGTGTACCTACTATGAAGATAAAAGAGAGAGAACAGAAAGTTAAAAGCTGAAATGACGACAGTCATTTCAATGTAATACAATGCAAAACTGGAGAACAGTAGACTGAAGAACAGTAGAAATCAGTAGAGTGAGAAAATTTGACCCTGATGTCCTCCAGCAACCTAGGCCTATCACAGCACAACTATAGAGATAGCTCAGGGTAACATGAGCCACTCTAACTATAAGCTTTGTCAAAAAGGAAAGTTTTAAGATTAGTCTTAAAAGTAGACAGGGTGTCTGCCTTACGGACCAAAACTGGGAGTTGGTTCCACAGGAGAGGAGCCTGATAGCTAAAGGATCTGCCTCCCATTCTACTTTTAGAGACTCTAGGAACCACCAGCAGACCTGCGGTCTGAGAGCGAAGTGCTCTGTTAGGAACATATGGGGTAATCAGAGCTCTGATATATGATGGAGTTTGATTATTAAGGGCATTATACGTTAGAAGAAGAATTTTAAATTATATTCTTGATTTAACAGGAAGCCAATGAAGGGAAGCTAAAATTGGAGAAATATGATCCCTGTTGTTGATTTTCATCAGAACTCTTGCCGCAGCATTTTGGATCAGCTTCGAACTGCATTTTGTGGACTTCCTGATAGTAAAGAATTACAATAGTCCAGCCTTAAAGTAACAAATGCATGGACTAGTTTTTCAGCATTGCCCCTGGACAGAATGTTTCTAATTTTGGCGATATTCCTGAGGTGAAAAAAGGAAACTCTGGAAACCTGTTTAATATGGGATTTAAATGACATGTCTTGGTCGAAAACATCACTGTATGTCAAATGTTATATTTTTTTGCTTTCTTGATAATTGTTCCGCATCTTCTACACTTTAGCTGGAAGAAGAATACAAGGAAGGAATGGGTTTAAGGAAGTGCCGTCAATGTTTTACGGTAGTTTCCTGACCCGGATGCAGAATCATACACGGAACACAATGTGTGTAAGATAAAAAAAAAAAAAAAGTTTTATTTAGAAGGAAAATGGCAAAAATTGGGCATAACTGAGAGAGGATCCAAGTCTGTGGTTGTGAAATGTCTGGAAGGGAGAGGAGTGGTTAAAGGAGCTCAGCAGACTGTGTATGTTCTATGATAGTGAGGACAGAGCTGGGCTTATGGTTTTGGAGTTGAACGGAGGCATTGAGGGAGGAGTGGAGATCCCTGTGGTTGATTTTGGAGAAGACGTGACGGAGGAGGGTTTGAGTTCCTGGACAATTTAGCTGAGAATGGAGCAGGTTAGTTCTCAGACTCTCTGAAGTGGATGACCAAAGAGCGGGCGAGTGGGAAGGAAGTCAAAGGAGTTGATGACTTGTGGAGAAAAAGGAGGTTCCTTGGGGAGCCTGCACCGAGGAGTTTGTGGGAGGAATCCAGGACCGGCAAGGTGACTTGAACTTGGGAGCACAGAGAGCACGAAGATAAGCTGACGTGGGGTAAGCAACCGTAGATGACTTCTAGAATCACTAGAAATTTCAAATAACCAACTTTAACAAGAGTACGGGGGGACCTGACTATACCATCAAAAATGATCATCAAGTGAAGAGTGAATGACTCACAGCTCCTCCAGCAGGGTTCCTCCGTTCAGGGACAAAACTCACACACGCACAACACTAAACCAACACACCAGGATCACGCAAAAACAGGAAACTGTAGAGAGGCTGGGCTGGTGAAGCAATGCCATTAAAACACATTAAGTTCTGCATTAATAAAAATTACTGGATGGCTTTCAAAACCAAGAAATGCAAGGCCCAGTTACAGTAACCTCTATAGTTGCAACGTAGACAGCTATGAAGCCATTCCTCTGACCTTCTCCGTAAATTCAGGTAAGTACTTTCATGCATAATAGGCCTATAATTACTTTTCTGTGTGCAAAATTCAGTAACAAGAGCGAAGACTGATAGAAGTCCAACCATAAGTAAAATGGAACAATAAGTTAAGGTCACTACATTAAGTGGTGCTGATGTCTTCAGTCCTGCCTCGTGTTGATGCAGTCTTTTAAAGAAGACTGTATAATTCATTCGAAACCTTAACAGAAGATTTTTTTCTATTTTTTGCCTTTCAACCTTTATTCTGCAAAAAAGGGAAAGATAATTTGTAGTTTTCTCAAGAAAATGGTGGAGGTCGCAACCTTTGCAGGTAATTACCGCAAACCATCTCTACTTGACTTATTCTTTAGTTTATATTCAAGAGTTGAATGTATCTTTGACAAAGAATGCTTGCCATTATGCAAAAACACAGGAAACCGATGCACAGTGCCATGCTGCTCCTAATTGCTTTTCTATATGCCATTATTCTACAAAATTATATTACTCCATCCAACCAATAAAGAACTGTCACAAAATGTACTATTAGCCATATTCATTGTGATAGCCATTGGCTGAATTCTATTAGGTTAGAAATGGTTCCGTGTCCATTAGTGTACACAAACAAAAGATCTAGATACAATAGTATTGCAGAAAAGAAAGCCATGAACTGCTCCTCTCTCCTTTTTCTCATTTTACTACATCAAATAAATTATTTTAACTGTTTTGCTCATGAATACTTGATATTGTTTACAAGTAGCCTTCTCATATTATTGACATATTTTACCCTGCTGAGTGCAGAGTACTTAATAAGCGTCCCTGGTTAAACAGAGATTATACTTGCGCTACAATGTTAATAATATGTATTTCAACACATAGCTACATTACTATCTCCTCAAACACGTGATAACTTTTTTTGTTAAAATCATTAGTTGCGATTTTATCATGTTTTTATTTCAAAGGGTCTGGATTCTTTAAATTTCAATTATTTACCTGTCTTAAAACCATTTTAATATCATAATCAGATTACACCTATATATATATATATATATATATATATATATATATATATATATATATATATATATATATATATATTCTCTCCCTGTCCACTTGTTCCCCTGGATGGCTGTTTACCCCAAACTTTGGTCCTCTCTAGGACATGGAACCTGAGTGTCCTTCTCGGCACATCTGCTGTTCCTTTGACTGCACTCTTCTGGACCTAGATCTCTGATGTTTCTCCAGATTTCTGTTGGAGGCACTTCTGATGGGGTCCATGCCCCGTGTGATAACCATAGGCACAACTGTTGTCTTCATCTGTCAGGCTCTCTAGCGCTTCCCTGAGCCATTGGTACTTATCCACTTTCACGTGTAACCTTTTGATGATGATCACAAAGTCTGGTTTGCTGACCATTATCATTTAGTCAGTCTGTATCTGAAATTCCCACAGGATCCCTGTTCAATAATTTTCAGCCACCTTGGGAGGTGATTCCTACTTTGATCTCTGGGTCTCCAGTTCATTTTGCCAAGATGTTCTCATACACAGCTTTTGTTTTATGCATGACAATAAAAAAAATGACATAAAAAAATCCAGAGTTCAGCCTGTTTGTTTTACAGAGTAAGCCAAACCAATATGCAGATTTTTTTTAAATATATTTCAAAACAACACCGTTGCTGTTAATTGCTAACTGCAAGTTTATTGTGTTGCATCGTTCAGTATTGGTAAGAATTATGCACATTTTGGGTTAATGAAATACAAAATGTATTTATTTATTAAGGCTGATAAAAGACATAAGATTCCCAATAATATAAAGTACTTAGATAAAAAAAAAAAAACTGAATTAGAGATATAACTGTGTATATTGAATACCAATATATACAGTTGATTAAAACCTACAGTGAAATGAAGTAGCATGAATAATCACCCCCACACTACATTTTTGGGCAACAATATGAAATTGCATTCTATTTTGTGACCAAAATTCAGAAGCTTCAAGACAAATTAATTTCAATACCGTCACAGATTCACTTCTTAAGACACATGGGTGTAAAACCCAGTAGGAAACAGCAATCTAGGACTTCCATAGCAACTATGCCTTGTCTTTCAAAAATAGACCAAATGAGAGCAAAATCCCAGACTAACCTGTGTAGGAAGTCCTTGGTGAAAAAAAAATAATAAGACAAATAGACAAATTTAAAAATCGACAGTGTATTTCATTTTAGCATCATCTCACACTAAAATGCAGGCCTGATTAATTTCTAACACATTTAACAGGGAATCTCAGAGAGTGGGAAAAAAAAGATTAAGTACACACACCTGAGGAAGACTAGCAGAAATGGTGTGGGTGGTGTTATCTACTACTGATAGCCTCCGGCTCTAATTCAACCTCAACATGTGATTAATGCATTTTTAACATTTGTGGTGGGCCAAATAAAGCTAATAAAAAAACTAAGTCGTTATTATCATATGATTAAAAAAAACTAACTAACAAAACCACAAATATGAATTGTATAACTTGTGGAGAAGGTTTTAGAACATCTGGTTCACAGTTAACACACGATAGATATTGTACCAGAACCTAATAATTAACGGGAGGATATTCGCCACAAGAAGCCACATCCCATGACCTCAAGCACAGATCACGAACTTTTCAAATGGACATTTCTTAGATGCTCACATCCAATTTTGTTTGCAGCCAACAGAGTTACAGCTGCAACATTTTAAGTTACGAAAATGGTGCAGCACGAAAAACGGCCTCTAATTGTACTCTGACAGGAAAAAAAACAGCAGGCAGCGCCACGCAACGGCTATTAGTTTATTCTTTGAACGGCAGAGAACTGTCTGAATACTGTTGAATTTAAACCATTGAATTAGCACAGTAAAATGACACACTGTTGAGCCTATAAGTTCACATACCCTTGCAGATTTTCTTTTTTTTTTTTTGTTGTTGGCTCATTTTTCAGAGAATGTGAATGGTAATACTGAAGAATTTCTCTGACTGTGGGTCATTGGCAGTCCACAGCCAATTTTCTGTTTTGCTTTTCGCAGTCAGTTAGAAAACAGACATTTTAGGCACAACCATCTGAAATACTGTTTGGGAGGCAAAGAAAAACCTCCGACTAACCCCAGCTGTCAGAAAGGACTCACTGAAAAAAAACAAAAATAGAGTGGCTGTTGCAGGATGCACAATAAGGAGAGACTAGAAATACAATGGGCTGCTAGGTCAGTCTCTAGAAGAAAGTCACTACTACACATAACAGCATAAAGACAAGCCTTAAAATGTCTGGAACAAAGTTATGAGCCGCTATGAGACTAAAAGTGGAGTTTATGGGAGCAACCATCATTACTGCATTTGAAGAGGAGTCAACAAGGCCCAACAAGGTTTCTACTTTAGAAACACGGAGGTGGAAGGCATGTGTTTTGTGGACCTGTGAACTGCAACAGCACAGCAAACCTGGCATACAGTTATTGTAAAACAGAATGCGGCATGTTATTAGAAAATCCTGGACGAAAACGTTTCAGCGGAGATGCTTGGCGTGCGATGTACTTGGATGTTCCAACTTTACAAAAATTGGCTACATCAGAAAGAAGGAGAAGGTTCTGAAGAGACCTTCTCAGGCTCCTGACCTCATTATTATTATTATCATTATTATTGAGCCAGTGTGGGGAAATTTCAAACATGCTGTTCACCCAAAAAGAGCCTGTTTTCAATTTATTTTATTTGCAATAAGAATGGACAGCTTTACCATCTGAAAATAAGGTGAGACATTCACAAATACCACCAAAGACTTTAAGTCGCCATCCATTTTTAAAGGCCGAAACTGACCAAACCCTCCGATCTGTCCGATGCAACGGAAAATCTGGTCAAAGCTACTGCGTAGCTCAGAACAAGGACAACCCCTGCTCTATTTTGATGGGAAATCCCAGAGTCAGACAGGAAGAGAGACACTTTGGCAAAGTAAAACGCGTCCGTTTTGGGGAAAATACAAAAACAATGTCTCGAAACCGCAAGGTAAATGGAATGCGATTTCCGGCCATATTCGTCCCCACATAGGTCCTTCCCGGAAAACACAGCTCGATATATAATCAATAAAACATCTAATTTAACTGTCTACTTATGCATGGTAGGAGCTCAGATTTACAGCAAACAGATAAGAAAAATAAACTGCGATCTTTCTCTGAGCTTGTTCGAGCCGCAACAGCAGCTTTCCGTTTACTGGTTGTGTATGCTGGAGAAAGTTCCAGTAAATTTATTGTTACCGCATTATCACTGTACATGGCATTAATACTGCAAAGAACTGCTTGGACTTTAAGAAAGATTAGCTAATTGAATAATTACCGTGCAAGTGGGATATTTGCTGATACCTGTTTAATACTGGAGAAAATCTTTTGGGAGGGTTTTCAAATATTCTGATAAAGTCATCTGGAAACCCAAAGACAGCTAGAGATGGGCACCAGACACACCTCCATCACCCTACCCCTTCTCTAACCAAGCAGAAATAAACAGGCATGAACAATGGGTGGATGTATAGATTTTATTTGATCTTCATAAGATAGTATGTGTTTCCTTCATGGGTTTTACTGTAAAGGTTTGCAGGGAGGTAGAAGACAGGCCCTCGCCTCCCCGCGACCCTGCACAGACTATAAACAATGGATGGATAGGTGGATGGATTGATGGATTTCAAGCTTTTGAAATCTGAGGGTCTCTGCATCACAAAAGAATGCTGCGTCCTTATTCCCTTTGGAGATTTTGCACAGCTACAAAACCAGTAACGTACCATGCAGTGATTAAAGCTCTGATGAAAAGCAAAGCCACAGAAATTGGAATTGAATTGTCCCGAAGGAATAACTGGGCACTTGTATTAAAAAAAGTTGCACCTACAGGCACAGTAGCAGTATTCAGTTTGTAGTTTTCCGTGAAATAAAACACACTACCTATGTGTTGCATATCTTGAAAGGAAAATGACACATAACAAGATGCTAAATATACTGCTAAAAGTATATTCATACACAGGTAAATAAATATGTAATAAACCTAATCCAAATTCCTTATTAACATTTTGCTTGAATATTTCAGGACACATCATGTTTCCTGAACTGAATCCCTTCAATGGGTTCAACAAAGAATGAGTGTTATAGTTTCAGAGGACAAGCCTCATGATTAACTGACCACATCAACCTATAAGACCTGGGCCCTCCTGGGTTCTAAACACATAACCTTGTTAGGTGGGCCTTCGACTGGGGCCGGCTGACCGAAAGCCATCTCTGAAACCTTGTTATTTTTGCTTTGATGCACAGTCCGGCTCACACAGGCTACATTCGGCAGCTAAATGATGTCACATGACAACCCCGATGATTAGAAAAGCCTTCTTTTTTAAACATGAGTGTGGATCAGTGCTCCTGATCTCTGCCGCTCAGATGGAAGCATAACGCAATTTGCCACCTGTTACAAGTGCTGCGGCTTTATGAAAGCACCACTGCGCTTCCTCCTGTCGTTTGTCTGACA
Source organism: Fundulus heteroclitus (assembly GCF_011125445.2). Lineage (NCBI taxonomy): Eukaryota > Metazoa > Chordata > Actinopteri > Cyprinodontiformes > Fundulidae > Fundulus > Fundulus heteroclitus. The sequence goes on from NC_046381.1 coordinate 20,297,821, forward strand.
GGACGGAGGTCATCCTCTGATGCTTGAGTCAGGGTGGACATGATACTCTGATCGAAAATGGATGAATTATAACCCAATGACAGTATCTCAAACTACACATAATGTGGATGCATTAATACACGCACATAATGTATGGGTTTAGGCTATATTTTACCAATCACTAATCCAATCAGTGAGTTCAGTCAGGTGTCTGGAATGCTTAACTTGCAAAACATCCAGGGTTAAATTAGGAGGGTTAACCCAATCAACACAAGATACGGTATGATTTAACATTTTATCATATTTGCAATAAAAAAAGTCTAAGTAAAAGAAGCCAAAATTCATTTTCTTACAGCAAACTTCATTCATGTAGGCTTTGGTGTAACAAATTAAGTCAAGGGGCAATATATCCATGCGACAGACTACATTTTTTTGCAATTTCAACTGACGATTTTAGGTGTTCACCAGTCAGAGGTGTACGAAAGGTTCTGAAATGTTACAGTGTCAAAACTCCTTACAATTTCCATAATAGCATTCTAAAGTCCTTTTAATGACAAGCCAGAGAAAGTGCCAAACTGATCAGGGCTTTCTCTGGGTGAGCAGAGTAGAGCAGTGCCACAATCCCCCTCCCTCACCTGTTTATGTGCAGAATCAGCTACTCCTACACTTTATGCTTTCTTAGATGAACAGTTAGCTCTGTGGAGACTGAAAGAACACCACCTATCACTCTAATCAAAGTAAAGCTTTTTCCTAGTTATAAAGCTGCAAGTGGCAACTCTGTAGAGAAGCTAAATGCAGGTTGGCTTGCTGAGCTGACAGCCCAACAATAAACCAGCTAAAGTCAGGAAGATGGACTCCAATGCTTTTCTCCTTTTCTCCAAATATCCATGTATCAAAATCAAAATAACAATAAATTAATGTTTTAGGTATTATTATTATTATTACTATTATTATTATTATTATTATTATTATTATTATTATTATTATTATTATTATTATTATTATTATTATTATTATTATTATCTACAACATGCGGTGAAGACAGTTCCTCCGGCAACATGGAAGACTTCTCCACTTCCTCGGCTTACAAATAAGATATTAGGTTATTTGCTAAATGGTTCTAAACACAGACAGTTGCAGTGTGAAAAGTAAAACAGTGTCGCTTTTTACTGTTATTAACGTAACTATTTTTTAACTACAGCTTGACAAACACGTTTGTTAAGCAGCCAGCTGCTTGCTGGCAACCCAGATTGCCTGACAAACTAATATTAGCTTTTTATAATTGAAGAGAAAGACAAAACATTTTTGCTGCTTAGGTCTGCGGATCAAAATCTAAATAACAAATGTCACACACAGTATTACAATAACTTTTAATTAAATTTTATTTACAAAGCGGCAATTCACAACATATTTCATCACAAGGCACTTTACAAAGTCACCAGTCAGAGGCTAGAGATAGGCACCAGACAGCGGTGATAGTCAGCAAGGAAAAATATTTTTGGCAGCAGTAGGGATAATTGTTGCTTTGTATTTTAAATAAAATTAATTAAATATTCTTTTTGTCCTACTTAGAAGTACCATAACACAAATTTTACATTATCATCTTGATATATGAAGCTTTTTTTCTATTTGGAAACAACCTGAATTTTAAGACTCTAAAATGGCAGTCACAGGATTCAGATTTTAGGATTAGTCGAGCTCACAATCTGCAAGAAAATATCTGTAATGGTGGAGAAAATTAATAAATAAGTACTCATCTCAGCTGTTTAATATTGTATAAATTTATATTAACCATGGTGGGTGTTTCTAACAATGGTCTTCATACAAAACGTAATGAAAAGCAAGCATTCTTCCAAGTTTATAGGGTTCTTGAAATGAAAAAAAACATATGCATACAGATTTTGAAAAGAAACGGGCTGTCACTTCAATTTTCACAAGTAAATAATGAGCAAAATACATTACTGGTGCGACTTTATGCACATTACTGTTGAGTGTCTCCTTTTTTTTTTTCTTTTTTTTTATTCAACAATTGCACAGTTTACATGAACATTCCTTTCCATTGAAAAAAATAATACAATGTGCAGTTTCTATAATTGCGGGTGTTTTAGCAAAAAACATAAATTAAGATTTACATCATCACATTTTGCCAGGGGAAGTACAAGTTTACAGTGTTGAGTGTCTCCTCTCGTTTTGTGAGTCGCAACTTCAACGCAGGAGAAAACGTCGATAGCTTCTCAGCAAATGAACGCTCTCGCGCCCCATTCTGTGCTGCCCTCTCAAGGCTTCGTTACCCTATTGGTTAATTTCCTTCCTAACGTCATCAATCATATCGTTCCTGTACACTATTGGGTTGTTTCCTTTAAGGGGCGGGGCGAAGTTGCCCAACCCGGAAAAACAAACTGTCTTCAACACACCAGGGGGAGAACGGTAGACTTTTACGCTCCACCGAAAAGAAATGGGTAAGAAAACATATATTAACACCAGTTAGAGACTATTTCTGTATCAACAACCTAGCATTGGCACATCGGTTGCGTTTTATCGGCGTTAAAACACACCATCTACTATAACATTGCGGTTAGTCTGCAGTGTAGTGTTGTTTTTTTCCCCACTCCGTGTTCTGCTTTTCCATCTTGCTTCATGTTTGCATTTAAAATCAAATCGATTGTTGATGTCTATCGGCATGTTTAATGCATACAGCATACAGCTCAAACGATCAAATGTACTGGGAATTATTATTCAATTTGTGTGTGTGGTCCAGGTGTATATATACCTAATGAAACTTTGATTAGTAACCTTGTGAGATGCTGGGCTCCCTCAAGATTATGTTCTGCATCCACGCACATAATTCCATTATTCCCCAAAATAATCAGGGCTAGAGATCAAAACCTTCCGCATTGAGATTCAAGGCAAAGTTGATCTTATTGATTTTTTTTTAGGAGACTGCTCACTTCATTCCTCTCAATCCAATCATCTCTCCTCTACTCTTATCTGTATTTTGGTTATATCTCTCTTTTCCAGTGCTGAGTGTACTGCTCACAAGCCTGCTGCCAAAATCACCCACCCCCAGTTCTGACTGTCACATACAGTTCTTGCCTTATTATCAAGATGTAATGGTTTCCAGGTATTGCTGATATTAAAGGCCAATTGGGAGGGGTGAAATCTGGAACATGATTTTATAGCATTTGAAATATTTGTATGAGTTTGTGTTTTTTGGAGACTAGCTTTCAACTTAAACAGTGTGTGTTTTAAAGTCATAAGAATATATCTGAACTCTGTCGGTATAAGTTGATTTTTATTCTCTTCCCTTATTAAGTCAGTTGACAAAAGCAGCAGAGTTATCATGGAAACCAATATGTCTTCACTTTACACATATGGTATTGTGTGTGTGTGTGTGTGTGTGCGTGGGGGGGGGGGGGGGGGTAAAGGACACTTTTTACTAGTAGATCCTAATGTTTTTTATTGATAGAACACTTCACATACCCACAAGTCCACACACAGTGCTTTACTTCAGTTAAAAATTGAAAGATAAAGTAAAAACTAAGTAATAACTAACCCTTTACTGTACAGCTTTGGTTTTTCTAGTAAGGCTTTCCAAAAGGTTTTGGAGTGTTCCTGGGAATTTCTGACCATTCTTCCAGAGGCACATATGTGAGACTGAGACACTGATGATGCACTAGTAGGCCCGGCTTGCAGTCACCGCTCTTATTGATTACAAAGGTGATCCATCAGATTGAGGTCAGGAAGCTGCACAGGGCAGTCGAGTTCTTCCATGGTAAACTTGCTCATTTGTGTTTTTATGGACCATGCTATGTGCAAAGATGTCGTGTTAGAACAAGAAAGAGCCATCCCCAAACAGTTCTCAAAAAGTTTAGCATAGCATAGCATTCTCTAAAATGTCCTTGTATGCAGACGTAAAAGGAGTTCCTTTCACTGGAACTAAGTTTCTGATTCAAACTACTAAAAAAAAGCTCCATGTCACAATCCCCTCTGCGCCAAACTTTGCACTTGGCAAAATGTAGTCGGGCAACTGTTGTTCTCTTGGCGAGGGCCAAACTCATGGCTAAAACACACTAAACCCTCCGATCCATCCGATGCTACGGCAAATGGAGTCGGGCAGACGGGCGTGTGTTTTTTTTTTTTTTTATGCAGCTGTGCTGGGTAGCTCAGACTATGGTAGACACCTGCTCTATCTTGGCCGGAGCTATGTGGCATTCTGAGGGGAATTAGACAGGAAGAGAGACATGCTGGGCAAGTAAGACACATCCGTTTTGGGGAAAATGTTTTTAATTTTTTAAATCTGCAAACCACAAGATAAACGGAGCGCAATTTTCAGTCAGGTTTGTCACCATATAGGTCTGTCCTGGAAAACACACGGCTCAATAAAAATAATCAATTTCAGTAAACTGTATACTTACCCATGATAGGAGCTCACAAGTACAGCAAATAGATTACATAATTAAATAGTGATCTTCTTTGAGCTTGTTCGAGCAGCAACTGCAGCTTTACGTTTACTACCCGGCTGGTTTATGCTGCCGCAGCTTCCGGGGTTTGTGGTACATTCTGTTGCGTGAGTAACACTCAATCTCGCGAGTCCGGTGTTCTGTAGAAGGAGGCCTCCCGGCCGTCCATAGGTGTACAGATCCAAACGTCGGGTCGGACAGATCCGATAATTTGATGTGTTTCAGTCTGCGGACTCATGTATAGGATAGCCAGGTGTCACTGTAGAGAACATTTCTCCTCTGCTTCAGAGTCCAGTCTTAGTGTGCTGTATGCCACTTCATCTGGCATTTTGCATTGCGGTTGGTCATTGAAAGGCTCAACTGACGCTGCTCAGCCATGGAAACCAATTCCACGAAGCTTTTTGCGCACTGTTTGTGAGCTAATCTGAAGTAGGGTGACCAGACGTCCCAAATCTCCGGGGATGGTCCCTGTTTTGGATGACCTGTCCCCGGCAGAAGCTGTCCCCGGAAAAGTCCCCGATTTCAGTGTATCACGATGGAGCAAAAAAGTTTAATGCAGTCCCAACGTAGATCTGAGCCGACACGCCTTGCCCGCCCCCGTCACCGTTGCAGATTCTGCGGCATCGTCATCGCTCCCTGTTGGCTTTTGTTCTTACTTTTGGTTACAATTTTACAATTCTAGGTGTGTTTTACAATAAAACACATAGCGAACCTGATCTGACCATTAATGATTTAAAACAACATCAATATCATCTTAAACCACAACTGCAGCCAATGCAAAAACTTTAAAAATGAAGCAATGCATGTTCTCCTTCTGGTCTTCAGAGGCCTTAGTGCGACGGATTTTTTTGAAGTAGTTGGATAAGAACTTTACTGTGAGTTTCTGTCTGTGAAGGTCATTGTCAATTAGTAAACTTCAGTTTTGGCTCTGATTTCAATAGAAAATGTACTGTAGGTCCTGAAATTGAGCCTTGCGGAACTCCTTTTATAATCTTATGATGATTCTATTTGAGATTCTGATGCTTGCAAAACGTTATCTGTATCATATACAACTGGAACCACTTAAAAGCTGTTCCTCATGCATTGCACGTCATAATTTTGTTAGGAGAAATGCTAGTATGAGTTGTATCGAAAAGATCTATGTTTTTAACTGAAAATAATTTAAAGTAAAGAAAAACAATAAAGCCCGTGTTTTAGACTTACTTCACAAATATGAATAAAAGGTTATGTATTAAACTAATATCCTATTATTTATTTAGTGTGTTATTTCTGAATTTACTGAGCATTTCATCACATAATAAGTCCACAAATTCCATAAAAAGGGGCCTATTATTTTACTTGGACATTTGTATCTGACATGTGTAAAGCAAAGTATTTTTATTGGAATTCAATTTGCAACTTTAAATGAATCAGAACCTTAAAAAGTTGCTTCTATAGTTTGAGTTTGATTGACTGGGCTTACTGTAGCCTTCACATTCTCCCACACTCTTTTTACAGTAGACAAACAGCGGCTTCATCTCACTTTGACATTTTTCCACCCAACAGTCATGTAAATAGTTGAAAAGATTTACAAAGCCGACAACTTTTTAATTTATTTTATTCTTATGTATTAGCCCAGTGCTTTTCATCCATAAAGAGAGGCTGAACTTAAACACGCTGGTCAAATACTCAACAGAATAACATGTTTTATTTGCATGACTTCCTCCCTCATTGGTTCTTGAGGAACACGCAAATTTGGTTCTTGCATTTATTAGGTGCTCCGCATTTTCCTCCACATTCATTGTGCCTTTCTCCTCTTTAATGTTTCATGACTTTTTAAGTTGTTTGCCGCAGACCCTCGTACTTATTACTCATACAGTTTTAGCATGCTCAACCTTCATACTCATGAAATCAATTAACTCCTCTAAATAATTTACCTTCTGAGCAAACCCAAATAAGGAAAAGACATTTTGCGGATCGCGTGTACGGTTCTTGCTGGTGTGGTGTTTTTTCTTTTTTTGTGTTCATGCATTAACTTGACTTTCTCCCCATGGCTCAAAGGAGTCTTGGATGATTAGAGCAAGAGGGGAAGCCTTGATAAAGCATTAGCGTGTGATGCACACATGGCCCAAAGACCCCTCTGTGCGTCTACTCACATTCATTTTTCATGAAACGGACTCATAACAATTAGTCTGCTTACCGCCTCGGTGATCTTAGTGTCCCCTGTAATGCCTGTGGTCTGCTGTATGACATCACTCTCTTAAAAGTTTTAAATTTGACTTTCTCATTCGTTTTCATAGACTAATAGGTCCTCACTTTACAGTTTTTTTTTATTTTTATATTTATATATATATATAATATATATATATATATATATTATATATATATATATATATATATATATATATATATATATGTGTATGTAAATAAATACATATTTATATATGTATTTATTTATTATATATATATATATATATATATATATATATATTTATTTATATATATATATATATATATATATATATATATATATATATATATATATATATGTATGTGTGTGTGTATGTATGTATTTTTTCCCACCAGAGCTTTTACGACGATTAATTTGCATACACAGAAAGGAAACAAAAATATAATGTTGCAATCTAGCATGCTATTCCAATGCATAGCTGATTTCTCTCTTCAAGCATCATAGAAAGCCAAGTGAACATTTATGCAGCATTTCAGCAACTACATTATGCAAATGCCACACCTAAGTGCCTAGTAATTACAATTCAATACATAAAAAACAGACCTTTTGGACAGCCTGTTTCCAGTGACAGAGAATGATAGCTCTGTGAGTGGCATCGTAGCGTTTCGGCTGCAGAAAGTGGGGGGAAAAAAAGCAAAATGCAGTTCCCTAGACACTGTCCATCTTCCCAGCCCCCCAGTCTTCAGACCCTTGTCCTAAACACCCTCCTGCTCTCCCCAGACACCAAAGCCAAGGTCAAGAAGAAAGTGAGGTCCTCCTCTGTCTATGGGCTATTCCCTGGATCCCTGCACCTCAGTGTGGCCGAGCTGTGTGCGCTACTGGAATGGTCCCTCCTTCTTTGTTGTGACCGTCATCCTCAAGGTCAGCTCTCTTTCCTAGGGAAAGATTTGAGCTTATCTACCCCCACCAACCCCCTCTTCCCCACCCCCCCTTATTTTTTTCACTTTAGTTATCTTTTCAGCCAGTTTTTTTCTTTTTCATCCTCACTGTATCTGTAGAAGATAGCTGAGAGCTCCCATCTGGCGGTTTCGTGACGCGCGGCTGACGCGTCTGTCTTTTTGTCTATCCATCGTTCTGTACGGGTAGCTGACATTACGGTCTATTGTCTAGCTTTCAGAGGACCCATTTCTGCTCCAAAGCTTTAGGCCGATGCTCTGTATGCTTTTGTAGCCTTTCCTCTCCTTCCTCACACTGGCCATGGCCCTGTTTGCCTTGGAGCAGTGTTACAGTGGGTTTCATGTAAGGTTGGATTTTTTTTTTTTTTTGTGGTTGATGTCCCTTAGCTATGGCAGGCAGCCTTGAGTCTGTGCGCTATCTTTGTCTAAATAGCATGCACAAGCTAATGGAACAAGAAAGGAATCAACTGTGATCTGAATCGAAATACCTTTTAACATTCCAAGGAATATGATTGTTTTTTTTGTCTGTTTTTTTTTTTTGTTTTGTTTTTTTACAGGTCTGATTTTTAAAAAAAAGAAAAGAGAAAAAATCCTCAGGGTTTTTAGGTGAATTTGCTTTCAGATTAGTTTTCTTAAGCCACCATCTCCCCTAAATAGCTTTCTTTTTATTTGCTGATTGGTGGGCTGACCAGAAGAATTCCTAAATCGGCAGCCACCAAAAGATCTATTCCAATAAATTCTTCTTTTTTGTGGAAGCATACAATCACACTTTTTTTTTTTTTTTTTTTTTTAGAAACATACAACCTTTAATTTAAGTAAAACATTTTATTTGTTTAAGGGGAAATTCCAATGTTGGGAAATATAGTTGTTGAATTAGCAATAACTTGTAACAATCACTTGAAAGAAATGTATGTTTATATTTAATTTTATATATATATATATATATATATATATATATATATATATATATATATATATATATATATATATATATATATATATACATATATATATATGCATGGTCTTTCAATATATATATATATATATATATATAATATATATATTTTCTTTCCTGTTTCAAAGATCCCCCTCAATATATGGTCCAGTATTAAGTCTTGGCCCATTGGTAAAAAGGTATAGTTATTTTTAATTAAATGCAGAGTCGGTGATTTCTCTGGAAGTTTCCCCAATTCTCTTTTTGAATAACTGTGCATACGCAAGACTGTCTTACCTTGCACTTCCGCTCTTCAGGGGGATCGCGTGAAAATTCACTCTGGCCTGATTCCTTTCTACTGAGACCTTCCTCTTCTCCTCATAAACTTGGACGTGGTTCACTTCGTGAGACTCTCAACCATGTTCAAAGTCTACAGAGAGAGCAGCGGAGCTACAACGAACGGCTAACACCGAAGCTAACCGCTAAGCTAACCGGATACATAAACACCTGAAGTGCGCATGAGCAATCAACAACTGGAAACTCACAAGGAACGTGCACGCACACGGGCGTTACGTGAACGCGTCAGAATGATTGGCACGTGGGACAGCCAATAGATAAGCTGATAATGGACAGAGGTGGTTTAGAGCAGGACCAAAACTCTAACCAATCCCTGCCATTCTGTCCGAAGAGCCAGGCCCGTATTAAAACAATGTGGTGCCCCTGGGCACTATACCTCAAAGCCCCCCCCCCCCCTTACCCGTGCTGTCCTCCGGTAAAAAACATCAGACATAATCAAGGGGATTTCTGTAATGTAATGTAATTTACTATTTACTAACTTACACAACGACATGTAGGCATATGAGCAGTGAGCAATATTCAAATATCTCATTTTAAAATGTTGAAATTTCAAAAAAATCTTGATTTATTTATCATTTATTATTATTATGACATCAGTGTTCACAAAACGAATAATGCATGGTCTTTCAACAATTTCAAGTAAATAATATAACAATTTATGAAAAATATATTTTTAAAGCAAGTGTCATGTGGTGCCCCCCCCATGGTTGGTGCCCCTGGGCACTGGCCCACTGGCCCTTATGGATAATCCAGCCCTGCGAAGAGCAGGGACTTCTCAGAGTATTTACAGGCCTGCAGTTCCCATTGGGATCGATTTATTTATTTATTTTTACGTCCTTTTTGTGAATACATAATGTATTTACTACTTTCAGGATGGAAGGACAATTTTACCCTGTATAAAAAAAAAAGTGTTTCTGAACAGGATTACCAACTATAGCTTTAAAGCATTTATACATGAGCTTCTCCCCCAACGTACTTGAACTAAAGGTGGGATTATTAATTTTTTCAGTTTCACAGTATGAGATTTAACTGCTGAAATAAAAGACAAATGTAGTTTAAGGCTTTTTGCACATTTTTCTACAGTTGCTACTAAATGTGTCTGCCACAGCATGTGCGTACATACTGTAAATATTTTTGTATTTTTTTTCCCCCCATCGGATCACTCAGGTTTGTATGGGAACTGCATGGCCTCTAACACACTCCGTCATTGCTGCCTAAACGCTTGTATCGACTGTGACTTTTGAGTATTACATAAGGAACATGGATTTCCAGCTGTCCACGGCAAAAGCCATGTAAATTCAAATGCTTAATTTTTATAGGCAGCCCGGCATTGACTGAAGTGCCTGCTTGTTATGTATTTGGCAAGTCCTGCAAGTCTGAAGGGAAGCTGTCAATAACAATCCCAGGTATTGATATGGCAGTGGGCAGGAGATGTTACTTGGCCCTCGACTCCAGCCTCCCTCTGATCCCTCTACATCATAATTACATTAATATTGACAGACCCTTGACAATAGTCACATTACTATTGATAGGTGGTTGTCAATACCGTGTTTCCCCAAATAAAACATATTCATTCATAACTTGTAAACTGCTCGATAAAAGGCTTTGAAAAGACTATTGGACCCGGTCGGGTTTACTCTCAGGAGAGCGCTGCTGCTGTGACGGGGATTTCCACCACCTGGCGGTGTGTGTATTTGTCGATGTGCAGTGTGTGTGTGTGTGTGTGTGTGTCAGCTATAGCCGGATAGATTAACTTGGTGTTGCATTAGAGCCCCACATAGATCAAGGCTTTCCTTGGCATACATTCATAGTTAGACACACATGCCCGTAATCTCTAAAATTTTCTCCATCAAAGGAAAACTTTCAGATTAAGCTGAACAAACAGAGCCTGTTTATTGGTTAGCGTACACATTCAGACTACCTCTATTTTTCTTCCTTTTTTTTTTTTTTTTTTAAATCCAAACTCCTCTCCTGTCACAGACAAGGTACTGGTCCCTTAACATGGCAGCATTTCAAATGAAGCTCAATAAATTTGTCATACCTGCTTAGTTCAGCGTAAATTCACTTTTTTTTTTTTCCATCTGTTTGCTAATTCCCTCTTATTTGGATGCTGCATCCTGGCTCTATTTAAATGTCTCCCATTCACAGACGGTCCTGCGCGTCGCAATAGAACCTCCAAATTGGCCCAGCATGTTAAGATTGCGGGTTTTTTTTTTTTTTTAACCTTCTTGAGAAGCATCTAAAGTGACCATCATCCCTCTCTCTTTCTGTCAAAACTGCCATATTTACCCGGCGGAAATCTCTTTTTAAAGCCTCGTGACAAATCCTGTTCATCAAGACACAAAAGCTACTGTCAAGGAAAGGCCTCTCTGTCTGTCTGTCTGTCTCTCTCTCTCTCCCTCTCTATCGGTGGCCTTTTTTTTGCGTCCGTCTCTCCCTCTATTAGTTAGTCTCCCTCTTCTTAGGCGTTTCAGTTGGGCAAAGGGCAGATAAAGCCGGAGAACTGAGCAGTTTGCAAATGTATGCGGCGTAAAGTAGCCCGGGCGACACAATGGTAAGATCCCATATGGAGCTGAATCCTGTGGGGTGGTTGGGGTGGGTGGAATTGTTCCACATTTGGCAGATGTTCACGGTGTACCAGAGACTGTGCCGTTAGCCTAATCCCTGGTGATGTGATTTGTACACACACCCCTATCTCCAGAGGGAGCAGGCACCGATGGCCCCCTTGGCTTTGCCTACTGTGCGTGTGTGTGTGTGTGTGTGTGTGTGTGTAGTGTGTAGCACGGTGTGTGTGTTTATACAGTGGAGAAAGCATTCTAAGACCCCCTGCTCCACCGTATGCCGTAGCTCAAAGCTTGCATTAAGGATGGGTTTTACATGTGAAAAGTGATTTCCGTTTCTGTGTAAAGAAAAATAACCTTTCTAACAGGATGGGTTTCCCCTCCAGGGCCTCTTCGCTCCTTTTATAACAAAGTTGTCCTTTTTAATAGAAGTGCTGCTTTATGTGTCCTGCTCATAATGCAAATGGATCAATTTTTGTCTTATGTTAAGATATTTAATAATGGCCACACCGGTGAGCTTCGTTATTGTCCCTTTTTTTTTTTTTTTCAGAACAGCATACCTAGGTCTGAAATTTTTGGGAATTTGAGTATTTTCCTGGTCTAAAAGGTATGACAAAAAATATTGAAAAATATTTGTATTTCCATAGTATATTGCCTGGAAATAAAGTCTGGAAGGTAAATAAGGTAAATGTTATATCCATCCATATATTCACCCATCTATCAGCCGTTCAGTCACATCGGTCTTGGCCTGCCATCTATTGTAAATTCATAAAAAATGACAGAGAACTCCGGAAATTTGAGTCTGAAGACGTATGGAACGTTAAGAATCCACTATTTGTTTCTATTTCAATTTCAAACTGTTGCTTGAATTCTTTGAAACTTTTGCACGTGTACGGCAGTGCCTGTTCCCTAAAGCTAAGTGTTAAGTTTCACATGCTTCACTGTTTAAGCTGCGAATGTTGTAACAACATACCAATGAATCGGTAAACCAAAGTAAGAACAGTGCTCGGAGAAAAGGCACGGCCGTTCCTTGTTTGGGTTCATTATGCGTGGACTGCTTGAAACAAAAATCTGAACGCTTGATCAATATCTAACTGATGTCTGTTTTTGGTATTTTTCTAGCAGGTGCGAACAGTAACCGCAACCGAGGGCCGGCTGGAAGTCAGGGTTCGGGTTCTGCCGTCGACCCAGGGACGCCGGTTTTGCGCATCAGCCAGCTGGACGCCCTCGAGCTGGACTCTGCCCTCGAGCAGCTGATGTGGACCCAGTTCACTCAGTGCTTCCAGAACTGCCGCCCAGGGCTGCTCACCCCCGTGGAGCCTGAACTGAAGGCTCTGCTGTACCTGCTGCTGTGGAGATTCACCCTTTATTCTAGCAGTGCCACAGTAGGCCAAACCTTACTGAGCCTGCGCTATCACAGCACCTCTTCGTCGTCTGCCCACTACAAGCCGCTGTCCCCTCGTCAGAAGCTGGGCCTTGCCGTATTTACCGCGGCCCCCCGTTGGCTGCAGGAGCGTTCCTACCGGCTCCTGCCATGTCTGGGTTTGGCCCCGAGAGGGGCCGCGTCAGAAATGGACGGCGGTTTGCTCCAACGAGGTCTCCGGAAAGCCCTGGCCCTCGTGTCCGGTCTGGCGAAGTTCGCCACCCTCGTCAACTTCCTTGTTTTCCTGAGGAACGGCCGTCACCCCGTCCTGGCTGAAAGGATTGCAGGAGCTCAGGCTGTTTTCAGCAAACCCAACGTGGTCCGAGACGTAACTTACCAGTACATGAACCGGGAACTGCTGTGGCACGGCTTCGCCGAGTTCCTCATCTTCCTGTTGCCGCTGGTCAATTTAAGGAAGCTGAAAACGGCTGTGTTGCTACGCGTGCTTGGAGGAAAAAGTTCTGACGGAGAAGGAGCAGGAGAGCCACGGGACGTGTGGAAAGACTGCGGACTGTGCGGAGAATGGCCAACCATGCCTCACACAGTGGGTTGCCGGCACGTTTTCTGCTACTACTGCATTAAAAGCCACAGCATCGCAGACGCTTACCTCACATGTCCTAAATGTGGAGCGGAAGCAGGGACGCCCGAGATGGTCAAGATGGAGATGCAGGTTTTGGACCGATGATGGTTCCGTCCTGCTGAGAGGGAACAGTCAGACACTTAGTCTGGTTAAAAGGGATAGTTCTGGCGTGGTTTAGGGCTGGACAATAATTCAATAATGATATATATCGATCGATAGATGTATGGTTCAATATGAAAAACAGGGGTCAATAAAAAGTTCAATAAAATAAAATGCATTCCAGCCTATCGTGTAGGTTAATACTACGGTCATTACATCCTCCCAACCAATCACAAACCCAGGAAAGCTCCATCAGCCTTCAGAGAGCACGTGCTTTTTTTTTTTCTTTTTTAACATTTACAGTTTTTGTAAAAAGTTGGTTGAATAAAGGGTTGAGTTTGAATCCATTTATTTAAAAATAGGTCATTAAGCAACAGCATAAAATGGCCAGTGCTGCACTTAAAATGTACATTTTGAATTGTTTTGATAATTATCGATATCGATCAATATGATTTCTATTTTATCGATATGCTTTTATTCCATATCGTCCAGCCCTAGGTTTTGTTAAAATTAGATAAGCACGTAAAATCTTACCTGCAGCAGATAACTCTGAGCATCTTCATTTAGCATGAATCCAGATTAGTTGGACCCTCAGGCCTCAACCCAACAGCAATGAGCAAATCAGACTTCTACCAGCTTAAAACAACTTCAATTTCAGAAACATCATAGCGGATTTGTGAACACCGTTAAAAAAAAAAACTTTACACCTTTACTGACGGAAGCCAGTGATTATTTGGAAACAGAGGTAGGAGGTGGTGTGCCACCAGTCACATAGAAGGGGTATTAAAAAAAATGGAAAAAAATAACTTTATTTTTTTTTGTGTGCTGCTTTTATATCAGTTACTCTGACCAGAAGCATTTGACATGTTTGGTACTTAGTGGCAGTATCACACGATCACTGTTTTTGGATAAATAACCATGCAAACAGGAAAGCAGTTCAAAGGATCATATCATAGCACTGACATAAACCGCTCCGTTTTTGAGTCTTGCTTTAAGACAACAGAAGTACACTTTGGTCCGCTTCACTTCCCATCTACTCCCATTATTCTGAAAGGTATTTTTACCACAGGTACGCAGGTATTACTTCTCGTAACCTTTAAATAGAACCTCGTTTTAAAAAAATTCTGAACTGTCCCTTTAAGCAGGAAATGGACACAAACGGATGGAGAGAGACATTCCTGGAGAAATGGGTTTATCAGTTCCCGTTATTTGCTCTTTTTTTTTCAAATATTTAGTCATGTATGACTTTATGACGGGACTTTTCTTTATTGTGTCTTTTCTGAGCACACAGTCGTCTGCCATGTTTAATGTATGTGTGCATATATTGACAGTCTTCTGTGCCCTCTGTTTCTCTGGCTGGACTTTGGATGGAATTATTTGTCTTTGGTGCACTGGACAGACTTCAGAGCACCACTCAGAGCATATATTTGATGAGCGAGTGTGTTGATTTACGCTCCAAATTGGCTCTGTGATGGGGCGTGTGGATGTGTGTGTGTGTGTGTGTGTTTGTTGAAATGGGAATATTTGTTCTGATGAAAAATGCAGAAAGTCAGCTGAATAAATAATGGGAGGAATTTCTGATGCCTCTCATCATGGCCAAATTAGCATTTGTTGTGTATTTTGTGCCTAAATTGTATTTCAACATCATTAAAATTGATAGAGTGCTACCTCTTGGGTGTTTATTTAGTTAAGTGGAGGAGTGAGGGAGAGCGAGAGATGAGGGGAAAGTTATAACAATCAGTACACTTCTCTCTAGACAGGCCTGGTCGTTCTAACTCCCATTATCCGTTTTCACAGCACCCCAACATGCTCAAGATCAAGGGGGCAGCCGGGGGCTTGGATTGACTCACACACACTTGACAGCCATCCTCTCTTTTCCCTTGGCCCTTCTCTCTTTTGCTGCCTTTCCATCTCTCTCTCTCTGTAATCTCAAGGGCCCTCGCCCCTATAAGACTGTAGTAAACTGTACCAAAACCCTGGCAGTCGTCTCTTTCCTCGCAGGCGAATTACTCTCTAATCCCTGTAATGAGTCCAAAGATGCTTATTTATGCTGGAGTTAACCTCCACCAGTGAGCCCAGCCCCAGGCCAAACTCACCCCAGCTGAGTGAAGCCTTTCCTGGGCTGACAAGAGAGGAGCAGGATACGAGGGATGGAAGGAGAGAGGAGGGAGGGAGGGGGGGTGTTACCCACCCCTTCTCCTTTTTCCTTGCTCTGATCACCACTGCTTAATTGCTGATTGCCAAGAACGATCAATGGGAACTGCAGGCGTAAGGGAGAGCCCCTTGCAGGGGGAGCTGGTCTCAGTTCTGCTGGCACAAACGGACGAATTTGCACTCAGACGAGGCTTTTGTCGGTTTTGAAGGAACGTCTGTCCTTACGAGGTTCATAAAAGCCCCGAAGAACATCGGGGTTGTTGCGCTGTCTTGATCCCGTTTTAAATAATTTATGTGATACTGACCAAACGTGATCTCCCCCTTTGTCCTAGAACTTCTCCAGGTCTCCGTTGCCGACGTCCTTTGTGGAAACGCAAGGCCAAGATTAATCAATTGCGTGGTTGAAAGCTCCTATAGAAGTACTGAGGAGCCCTGTGATGGATTAAAAGAAAACCTAAACCCTGAGGTGGTTGTTACAATCCTAGATGATGACATTCTGTGGAAAACAAGGGGGGGCAGAGGATTCCTGAGGATTCTTGGAGGTCCTCTTTTTAAATCAAGGACGTTTTGACTAATGAATGCAACACTAATGCATATAAAGCTCCAGACAGGAAAGACCGGTGGTCAATATTTTATGCACTACATTATGTTAATGTGAAGCAAGTCCCAGAAAGTGAGATTAGGATGGTGTTTGAGATTAAGGATGCATATATGATCAACCTTAATGCCTCTGGGACATGTCATTGTCTTAACATTCAAAGAGACTTACGGTCCAAACCTTTTCGCCGATATTACTCTGCGACTCTTAATTGAAGGCCCCGGTCCCCGGGAAAGAGAAGAGATAAAGAAGAAACATTGCATTAAAGTCTATTAATTGAGTTAGGACATGTATTAAATTAGTTGGGAGTTGGAACAGGGCTCCGGACTTAAAGCAGGTAACCGTGGCTCAGCTAAAGCCTATCTGTCTTCGGATCTTTTCTAATTCTCCGGCTCCGCGTGGAGTAGAAAAAAAAGAGGAGGAAGCCCACATTCCCAGCGGCTATGCAAAGCAATCTGCACATTCACACGCAGCCATTTAGGGAGCAAATTGGCCCTGTGCCCCCTCTGACGACGGTTTTAAGAGAAAGGGAATTAGGGCGTTGAATCCCTAACTAGATCTCCTTCTTTGATGAGCCTCTTTATCCGCCTGTCCCTCATCTCCATTTCTTTGATGTGAGGCGTTGATTTTCCTGATTAAATAGTTTTGGTTTTTTTTTGTTGAGTAAGAATCTCTTCTCTGGTCTCTCTAATGCCGGGTACTTTACTGTACCTATTGTAAGTTCGTTTGTGTGCATGCTTGTTGAATGGTCCATCTGTGGTATTCTCTAATTGGAACAGAGCCCTTGGCTTGCAGATAATAATAAGGATAGAACGCGCGTATTTTCTCAAAGAAAAAAAGAATGTTATCATTAAAGCTCACGCCTGGCTTTTACCTCTTCATTTGAAATGGCTGGAAGGACTCAGATAGCCCTATGATTTACTAATGAAATTAAAGAGTGAAAACATCTGTGCCTTTTCTAGTTCAACTCAACCCCCCCCCCCCCCCTCTGATCCTTCTCCTGACGGCGGCAACTTTCTGCCCACTTCCCAACAGGTAAGGGAATTACATCCCTTACGTATTGGCTAGATATTTCTAACAACTCACATCACTTTCAAAGACTGAATGACATTATTATTTTTTTTTGTTCCGTGCCAACAAAAGATGAAACAAAAATGCTCTATTTATTTGTTGACATCTCGGAGGATTTTTGACACCTGTATACCTTGTCTTTTTTTTTTTTCCTGTGGTATGTCCAATACGTCAATAGGAGTTACAAGTAGCTCATATTTCATCTATTCAATAAAAGACATGCCAAACATAAAACACAAAAATTCCTCCAAGGTAGACAAATCCTAGGTGTGCCGAAGTTCAGGGTTGCAGCCGCTGCTGGTACCTGCATTATGAGACTTCTTTCAACACCTGCCGGGCTTTGGATACCACCGGGCCCAATTATCTAAGTCTGCCTCGTCTTTTTAGCCACCTCTTCAGTCTAGCAGGTCAGGGGGACAATCAATCACTTCTAAAATAAGGAAAGTAATTTCCTCGGCTTTTATCACCGTGTTTAGGTTTTGTCTGGTTGCATTTCACACAAAGCTGGAGCAGCTTCGGTTTGGGAATTCCGGGAATTTGGCTCTTCCTTTTTGATCTCAGGTCCCAGGGTTATTTGGGAATTTATATTACCATACGTCCAACCCAATATGTGTAAGCTGAATGGGGGGGAAATACAAAGATCATGAAGACGCACCATAGAGTGCCGCATCTTATGATGGGAATCGATAAAGGTTGTGTTTTTCTTTTTAGAACTTTCAAAAGCTGGCTCTGTCCATGCCACATCGAAGGCAAGTCTGGGTGTAGTGTATGTAATCAACAAAACGCTGAGTGGATTTCTGTTTATGCCTACTCGAATAAACCTACTTGATGTCTTTTTTGTACGTTTCATTTGACTTCATCTGGTGATTTCAGGTAAAAAAAAGCTATTGATGAGCAATAACACTGTTTTCTGATACTGTATTCCAATGACTTTAGCCGCTAGGAAACGTATTACAAGCCAAAATATCAGCTTTCGCACAATGGTGAGATGGCAAACTAGCTTTGGCATGCACTTCAGAAACTTACTGATTTTGTTTAAACCCCTGGGACAGAACAAGACTAGCAACAAAAACTAAGGACTTTTTCTAGTGTTATTGGAGTGTTTTGGAGACTCTGACATTGAAAGCATGTCCTGTTTTGGTCGTCTCAATGAGATTCTTCCATGCAGTCGGCGAAGGAGATGTTCTGCCCTCCAGGTCCAGACTCCAAATGCCCTCGCAATCAAGACAGGATAAAAATGTTAAAGAACAAAAAAAATGTGTCTAAAATAAATCACTGCATTTTAATGGTTTCTCTTTGTGGCATTTATAACCTTAGTGTAAAAACATTTGTTTAAACACATAGTTTTACAGTGACATATTGAAGGCTCCACGACTTAAAGGTTAAAGTTCAATTCAGACAGCGGAAATTTAAACTATAATAAATAACTTTGCCAGTTTGGAATCTTGCAGGTTCCAAACCTCTACAGTGTCAATCACATTTCATTGAATATGGTCCATTATTAAGATTTGGTGATGGCCTTAGTGACTTTAAAGCTCAGCACACAGCCTGCTATTTCAACCTTATACAGGACTTAAACTTGTCACACTGTGCAAGCTTGCCATCATAAAATCTTAATAGTCCCTCCTGACATATTGCAAGTTTATAGAGGCATCTGAAAACAGCTTTGCAGATTGTTGCTACGGCAAAATTGCATCGGAAAACCCCAACAGAGGTACAATTTTAACAAAACAAGGACAGCAAGTCATCAGTGTTGAAAGGCATATCATTAGAATCGTACACTGAAACCAGAGAGAAAACGATGAGGAAAATAAGATAGATGGGAAATGCACATTGCGGGGCAAAATAGGACAATAATTGTACAGTTGTACTGTACGGTTGTGCAAGAACATACTCTAAAGAGCAGAGGGCCACAGGTTTAAACTCACTTCCAGAGATTATTTAATGATTCTTTCAGGACAAAAGATTTTATTTCAGACACAGCGCAAACCTATTTTGAACCTAGGCTTACGATTTCCTTCATTTAGTCCATTTAGTAGAAAATCAGTCCCTATAATACAAAAACAGACAGCTGCAAACTTCTGAGTGACATATGAGCTTCATTTATGAGTCAAAATAATAATAAAAAATTAGTTATTGTGATCACGTTTTTTTTTTTATGTGATCGCAAGCTAGTCTATTCTACATAAGTACATTGTGAAGTATATGTGTGATGTATATATTTTTGAATGTGTTGTGCTACTTTTTTTATTTTTATTTGTATGTGTCCTGTCTGGCAGTGTAGCATTCAGAATTGCTGTCCTAATGCCAAACAGAACCCAACAGATTTACTTTCAGAAGTGGAGCATTACTGCTTACGCTATAGTGCTCCGCTTGGTTTATAAATGCAAAAAGCTTTATTAGATTTTATTCTAGGACTATTTCATGTTCAATGGGCACAAAAGAAGGAAGGTAGACAAGAGACAAAATGCTAAAAGGGAGAAAGAGTGACAAAAATAGGGTAGAGGAAAAGAAGATAACAAGATAACATCCTAGGAGTCTGCTTCTACACCGGCAGAGAGATATAAAAAGAACAATAAAACCAACCGATAGTGTTATAGGTACAAACGACCAACACCTTGATAAGTATGCAGTATTATTTAATACAAGATGAATAAAGTGACTAGAATACCATCCAAAAAGACATGCAAGATGTTAGTCCGTTACTGACCTGTCCGCTGATTGGATGGGCCAAGGAAGGAGCAATAAGGGGATAGGACAAACAATATACCAGAGGGCATTATGGGGGGGATTACATGCAGGTGTGGCGTGTGCACCAGCAGCAACGTCTGCTTGTGTTTGTGTGTCTGCATGCGCCCCACCCTGCCTGCCCTGCGCACGGCTTTGGATATCCCAGTCCCCTTCCTACTGATGTCTAGAGCAGACTAAATGAGCAATAATCTGCACACATCCCTCCAGATGGCCTGGTGAATTTCCTGTGGCTTAAGGCGCCAGCTGAGCCCTTTGAAAGTTTTGATAACTTCTGCAAATGTGATTGAACCTCTGCTTGTTCAGGAATGCGGAGGAGAACACAATGTGCTTATTTCTGTTTTTTTTCACCTAAAAGAGATGAAGTAGGAGGCAAGCACTTGTTTTTTTTTTTTTGTTTTTTTTAAAAAGTATGTTGGTTTCATTGCTATTATTTAGGTATACTTTACATATAGGCTTGTTTGTCTTGAGTTGTAAGTCAAAAAAGTACTCCGTAAAAACCTGGAGCACTTGGTTCTTGGTTAAGATTTTCTGTGCGACGTTGCATTTAGATAAAGTACTGGATATAGGCTGCCAGCTGAACTCATACTGCACACTCTCTTGCCCTAATCGCCGTGTTGTTAGTGAGCGAGAAACATCAGAATCATTGTGCAATCAAGCAGCAGCTGTCAGCAACAGCAAAAGGAAGAAACTGAAAGGGAGCAGACCTGTATTTTCCATCATCCATCAATCAATGCAACGAGCAGGCTCTCGGTTCACAAAAGAAACCAAATACAAGCAGGAACATGTGTAAAGTGTCATGAATATTTGATAACATCCTGCCAATCTAACCAGCATTACTTCAGTTCATTGACAAACTGCAGTACTGTTACATCTCAGGGAGTTCAAGGCAATATTTTCCGACGTAGGTTAGATTAAGCTTTTGTGCCTGGTAAAAGTGCTCGTGCTTTGGGAACCCTTCCACGTTACGACAACGTTCAACGTGTTTTATCGGGATTTTATGGAGACCAAGGAAATGCAGTGCATAATTGCCACTCGATATTGCTCTGTCTCCCCTACATTTTAACGCAATATGCTGAAGTTTGTTGCTCCTTTGGGACAATTGTGAGTCTTCCAGGGGTATGAATAGTTTTGAAAGGCAGCCTTTTTTTTTTTAGAATGACTTGTGTAGGGCAACGCCAGGCACAGAAGAAGCACATGCCTGTCAGGTATGAAGCCGTCAGGTAATTTTTTTTTTTGTAGAATTTCCAGCCTGCTACGCTTAAAACAGAAATGCATTTTAGTAGTTGCCATGGATACCTGTGTGCGAACGTTTAGGCCGGGAGTCTTGATTCCTCTTGGCGATCAGTGAGCCGCACGTGTCAACCAGCATTAACCTGCTCGGTCCGAAAGATGCCCAGATATGCACAAACACAAACGCACGCGGCGAAGAGAGATAATAAACACACAGCAACATGCGCGGCGCCCATCTCTGAGTGTAGCGTGTTGCGTTTGAAATCTGAGTGGAGTTCAAACTGAAGCGCGTCCTCCTAAACATGGAAGTAAGAGCGGAGAGGAGCCATGCGTAAGACAGGGGTACATGTCAGCTAAATTTAGCACTTGTATGTTTTTTTTTTTTTTTTGAAAACCTCCCAAACAGTACATGTGCGTGGCCTCTTAAAGCGCTGTCAGAGTGAAAAACACTTGCATAAAGTGTAGCCCTTTGCCTGTCTCTTCAAAATCGGATCCAATAAACTTTATTTCTAATGCACATTGAAAACCCAAGTGCAGAGAAACGAATCTTTACAAAAAACGTTACAAGCCTACATACTACACTATACGTATGTGTGTTTGTATACTTACATATATGTATGTCTTATCAGCTGTTTTTTGTTTTTAAAGGAGACAGAAGCTGCACACTTGCCAGACATCAGGACGTTGTTCTAGAGCCTTGGGGATGCTACAATGAAAGAAGGAGCTCTAGTGCTGAGTAATGAACAAACGCTAGTATTACTAAAAGGGCACTTAAGAAATATATTTGTGACAGGTGACCCGGTTCTGTCTTTTATTCTGGTTCCAGTCTGAAAGTCTGTTAGCAGACCTCTGAGGCAACTGTGGGCATGGTATGAGAGACTGATTGATCATCGTCCTCTTTATTTGTCAGTCCAGCATACATTCCAACACAATTTGTCTTCTGCATTTAACACATCCCTCAGGGAGCGGTTGGGCTGCCACTCTGCGGCGCCTGGGGAACATTTCGGGGCTAAGGGTCTTGCTCAGGAACCCAGAGTGGCAGTCTGTGGGATTCTAACCTTGGAAGTTTGCATGCTCTCTCCAGGTTGCAAAGCACCGTACTCCAACCGCTTGACCTCCGGATGAGGCCAAAATCAAATGAAATACAGTAATATGGCCTTGGTGTGATTAAAGCAGTAATAGCTGTCTTTGTACAATTAGTGAGAATAAATTTGAGTTTTAAAATGTAAGACGTGACTCTTACGTTGAGCTGATCTGGTTGTTCGACACTGCAAAGTGGGTTGCAAGGTTACAAAAAGACACACTGTGACTTACTATCATTAATGTGTAGAACATTATTAGCTAGCTAGCAATTCACCTCTTTCAGATCATCAGAACTCAAGGGCAAATAAATCTGAGTGTCATCTGCATAGCAAAAAAAATCAAATATTGTGATCAAATATTCTGATCAAAATATTTCATTGATGTAAGATTTGACCAAAAGGGAGTATTAATTATGTAACTAACACTGACCCTAAAATGGATGCCTAAGGAACACAACAACTTACTTGTGTTTGTATGTGTGTTTCTTACAATGTCAGATGGTATCTATTAATCATTTTAATTTCATAAAAAATAGTGTAACAACAAAAGGATTGTCGTGGCCTGGCAAATGTACACCTCTCTGAACTAACCAGTATTCTGCATTGTTTATTAAGAACCCAACACACACACACACACACACACACACACACACACACACACACACACACACACACACACACATACATACATACATACATACATACATACATACATACATACATACATACATATATATATATATATATATATATATATATATATATATATATATATATATATATATAAGGGGGCATAAACTGCTAGATTATCTGACATGACGATTAAGATATAGCATTTCATTTTTTCCTCTTAGCACTGATGCCAGAATTTTCTCTTTAGGGCCCAGACTGACACTCCGGGCTCGTTGTCAAGCATTGTGTTCTCCAATGTTTGTGCTCAACTTCTGAGCCAAGCTGCTGGAGTCCTTTTGCCCCGTCCATGAGGGCCCACGCAAAATTCAGCGGTCATATCGCTCCTTGTCTATCTCGGAGCTTGGCATGTTTTCCCTTAAAGTCAAATTAAAAAGGTATGCCAGAAAGGAGAGCGTATCTGCAATTCAGAACACATTTTTCTATCAGACAGGAGATATATTGCCGACTAAGTATTGTCAGATGTTCGCAAATTCCACATATTTTTCATATCCGGCCCCCTGAAACCTGGGGGCTGCTTCAAGACTCAAGGCACATCATGGAGAGGGACTCTGTTTGACCTTCGGAGCGCACACAGAAATGAGCAAAAATATTCATTCAGTTTGGTGCAAAAATATTTTCTCTGATCTAAATGCAATATCACCGGCCATAAATCATTTAGGGATTCATTTGGAAATCATTCGAAGAAAAAAAAAAAAAAAAAACACATTTATTTGCTGGGGTGTTCATCAATAAATGTAGCTCCTGCGCAAAGTTTTATTTATATATTCATGCATTCAGTTGATTCAGTTATTCATGTATTCACTCATTCACAAGGCCCAGTCAGTGGCTATGCGTCTATCCCTGTGTGTGTTTGCATCCATGTGTGTGTGTGTGTGTGTGTGTGTGTGTGTGTGTGTGTGTGACCTGCGGCGCAGCCATGCTATTCTGCGGGCTAGTGCTGTTCCCCAGGGGACTCTCATCTTTTACTGAGCCCTGACAGAGGATGGAGGCTGGGAGAGGGGTCCGCTGCATTAAAAAGCCTTTACCTAGCTCTGATTTATCACCCCTGCCTCGCACGCACACACTCACACACACACACACACACACACACACACACACACACACACACACACACACAAACCTGCTTACCACACCGTCTCACCATTTTTCGCCGCAGCTCAACTCTACACTCTATCAAAAGCAGGGACACCGAGACGCTCGTGCACACACGCACGCAGAGACACACACACACACACACACACACACACACACACATTCACACGCCATGAAACACATACTCATTCCATCATAAGATGGCTGCCTTGGAGAAAAAGTGAGGGTGCAAGGCGCCGCAGCGCACAGCAGTGGTGATTTTGCATTTTAATGGAGCCCCTCCTCTCCTACCCGCCGCTCAGTTGGTAATTCTGGTGAGTCGCAGGCTGCAGGCGCCAAGCCATCAGCCACCTCACCACAGGAAGACAGAGTGACACAATTACAGGGCAGCATTTCCCGGGTACATCACCTGCGAACGGCTGCGTGTGGATGTGACTTCCACGGACGAGGCAAGGACAGGGAGACGGGGGAGAGATTGGGTATTTGTTTGCGTTTGCACCGCTGGGGGAAGTAGATTGTCATTACGCCTTTCGAAGAGCAGCAGGGAGCCGCGCGGGAACCGCCTGTACACACGGAAACACTTGTAAATGCAGACGAAGACGCCCCGAAAAGCAGGAAACTCCTCAGTCAAAGCTACGGTCATACGTCTACAACCGAGACGCTGATGAACCCGAGCAAAACAATAAGTGAAATCCACACGTGGAGTTCACAGGAGACACAGATGGGCAACGAGGTTTTGTCCTTGAGAGGTTCCCCGAGACGTCCTAATTC
The DNA here is from genome assembly GCF_011125445.2 of Fundulus heteroclitus. Classification (NCBI taxonomy): domain Eukaryota; kingdom Metazoa; phylum Chordata; class Actinopteri; order Cyprinodontiformes; family Fundulidae; genus Fundulus; species Fundulus heteroclitus. The sequence continues at coordinate 20,322,782 of NC_046381.1, forward strand.
TATTCATTCATTCATTCATACATACATAGATGGCCGCTACATGGTTTCGCTTGAGTTATTACATGACAGCTGATATAAACTTGGGCCAAAAAAAGAGAGAAGACACAAGGAATTAATTCAACACAGCATCTAAAATGTTACTTGTTTTGTTATTCATATAGTTTTTTTTTACTGCTTCAGTCCGTTTGCAGAGACGACACCCCAAGCGAAAGCTCTGGATTGATGTGTCCCACTGGGTCAGCGACGACACAGGGAGATTTTCTAGTCACATTTGATTTGATCAGAAGGAAAATTTGCCATTTTAGGTCAACAGAAAGGACATCTTAAGTCCAGCGCATCCTTAAATAAAAAGGAGAAAATGCGCATGTTGTATTTTTTAAAGCCACTGTCTGTTGAACTGTGTTTAGTTTAGTGTTTTCTTTTGTGGTTTTCTCACATTTGGGTTTTTAGTTATACGAGTATTCGGTATTTCTCTGTTCCTTGGATTACTTCCTCTCTGTTTCACACTCTTCCAGAGCTGTTCCTCGTCTTTTCCTTTAGTCACCTGCGTCGAAGGTGAGTGAACAAATCAAGTGTCTGAATTCCTTGATTCAGCTACTCCACTTTCAGATTTGCTATTTAAATCCTTCATTCACCACACTCCAGCAGTCCTCATCTCTGCATGTTTGATCCTCGCTAAATCAGTTGCTGTTCATTTATTTTTTTTATTTATATACAAGAAGATATACATATTTCAGTTAAAGTAGACTTTTAATTTTACCAACATGTTTTATTTCAGACTGAAAGTAATATTACTGTGCGGGAGTGGCCTTGCCTGAGTCCTAATTTGAATCGAATAAACAAACTTTAGAGGAAGCTAAAGATTAGCGCCATGGCAAGGAGGACCAGGGATAAATCATCATTCCTTATCTTTCAGGACATGCCTGTCTCTCACAGAAAACAAACTTGTTGGTTGAGTGGAAATAATTTTAACACTAAAAATCTTCTAAGGGTATTAATTATTTTTGAGCTCAGATGTATGTGCATATGAGTGTGTCCCTAAAATGTTATACAAAGCACAATTCTGTCGGTCAGCACTATGTTAGTTTCTTATTTTGTATGTCTACATTGTGCCCTAAGTGGTCTGAACAATTTCTGGTGAAGTTTTCTCAGGTCTTGTTTGGTGGGTATTTTAGTTTGTGTGAACCTTGTGTAAGTTGAAGTCTTTGTTGACCTGCTTTATGGGCTTAAACATAAAAATTTTGACTTTTTTTTATCTTTTGTCTGTTGTTGGTCTATGGAATCTCCGACAGAATGTCTCTCCTGGAAGATGTAATGTTTTTAACAAAAATGGCAACCAGAATTGCACTCAAATTATCTTGAAAATCTGATGAAAAGCTGACCAGAAAAGGAAAACGAAGTCTTTCAACTTTTAGCAAACTCATTTTTACTTTCAATGTAAGTCAAACTTACAAAAACAAACAAAAAAACAAAAAACAAAAAAACATCTTGTAGTTTATATCAAAGATGTGATGTAATATTTGGTCAAATTGAATGAGATAAAATATCATTGATGCATTCATTTCTTTCAGTAACTCAATTCACAAATTGAAACAGTTTATATAATTACACAGCGACTGATGTTTTAAAGCCCTTATTTCTGTTAATTATGATGATTGCCCGCTTTACAAACATTACATTTAAGACTATAAAATTACATCAGACTAATAAAAGAAACATTTTAGTACAGAAATTTAATGAAAAGTGTGTCTAAAACCTGCTTAATGGTTATTATTGTTTCAAAAAGTCCTTTTAATCTGACAAACGAGCCTCATCAGAATGTATATTTGATTGATTTACTTGTTTGATGGTCTGACGTCATATTTTACAATAAGAAAACACACAATAGATTTATTTATAGCATTTTGAACATTTGTTAAATAAAGAAAATAAAACATAATGCCTTATTTGTGTAACTTGAATTGATTTCCTTTAAAGGCCCTGTTCTCTTTTTGCATTGGTATTAAATGCTTGTATTTTGCAAATGTGAGAATTTGTCTGGCACTCCTTCGTTTTGTATATGTCAAGCAGTAAGATGTTCCTAAATAGAGCGCTTGGACACAAGTATGTCTGGTTTAAATGATGTATAAAGTCATCTCTTTTGTGTGTGTGCGTGTGTGTATGTGCGTGTGTGTTATTTTTTTTTTTTAAGCAGTAACATTTTGCTGCTAATCTTTCTGTGTGTGCGTCTCTGTAATTTTGTGTACTGAGAAAATGGAGGTTGAGAGGAATGCTGCTGCTGCAGCTGTTGGCTCCAAAACCATAATTCATTGTTGGTCATGCTACAATCTAGATTACATCTCTCGCAGCTTAAAAGTGTATTTTCCCATGAACAGCAATCTACAGCTCATAAAAATTCATTCTGCTTCAGCATAAACAATCTCCTTGTCCTCTCACCCTTGCATACGGGTGTGTGTATAAGTGTGTATACATGCATTTGTCCGTGTGGCATAAACAACCCCCCCCTATACTCTCCCGTCAGGAACACAGAGTGATCCATCAGTTTCTCCACAGAAAACCAATTTCACTGGAGATGTTCCGTTTTCCTCAGACGCGCGCTACCTATTGTCGCAGAATGAGAGGACACACCCATGAAGGGGATCGAGGCAGATAAAGAAGACTGAACAAGGAGGGCAAAGAAATGCAAAGAGCAAAAACAGAGACATGCAAAACACTGAGGAGATGCAAAGGTGACAGCGGAAAAGGGTAAAATAAGAACCGACCCTGCTTGCGCTTGATTGTAGAAGGACATGATTATATTTGGCTTCCCACCACTTCAGTAAAAGTGTATAAGCACCTATCTGTTGCACTGCTTTAATCTGCTCTGGTAGGTGAAAAATCTAATCTAATATGGGCTCCAAAATTTAAAAATGACAAAGGTCAGGCTTATGAACATTAAAAACAAAAAAAAAAATGAAATAAGCCTCTCGCCCTGCTTTGTTAAAGCTCAAAGTGTGGACCCATGAGGCAGGATGCAGCAGCCCAGCGTTACGCAGACGGAGCAGACGGATGACAACATAATTACAGAGAGTCTTCTAACACGCGATTAAACAAACAATGCATGTCATCTCGTCCTAAAGGTTCCAGTTTTGGGCGTCTTTTGTTTTGGGTTTTTGTTTTTTTTTTGTTTTTTATGCATGCGTTTCCAGAAAAGTGCAGCCGCATGTTGCAGGGGCAGATAAGGAGGTGAGTCCAATTTGAACACGTGGCATGCGGGCACACAAAGAGGTAGTCGGACCGAAGTACTGCATGAGAAATGGACAACAGGCTAATGCATCTTTGAAGTAATGGGCCCAAGTTGAAACAGGATGAGAAAGGCCTTCATTTTAGAGAAGCAGCATTGCCGCTAATGACTAGAGGGCCTCCAACTGCCATCTCAGCCTATTATAAGTTGGAGATGCCTCATCTATGTTTTTAAAGATGAATGCAAATTAAAAAGCATTAGGCTACATTCATTTGCGGTCTTTGGCATATAGGGCACTTTTGGTCCGAGGGCCACTTAAAGCCGTCTTATTTCTTCAAATGACCTTGAAATCAAAGAAAGAGCAAGTTTTAATGATTTAGAGAGCTCTTAAAGACTCGAAAGGAAAGGCAACACAGGGTCTCATTAAAATTTTCATTTAGACATTAAAAAAGCTTTTTGTTACAAATGTTCCTGCCAGGAAGCTGAGTTGATTTACAAAGAGGACCCTAATAATGCCCCAACATCTGAGCCAATTTGATGTAAACGCATGTGTTTCCTCATGCGTTGGGTGACGATTCTATAAATGCAAAGGCATGCTTGTTTGGCTTTTTTTTTTTCTTCTTTGTTCCTGGATATATCTGTGTAGATAAAGGGCAGTGCATTTGTGTGATGACTGGGGCTGAGGAAGAGTGGTGACCAGGATATCATTGGGCCCTCTGAAACCTGACCGGTCACCTCAGGTGCCACCCAAGGTGATTGGCAAGTCAGTGCACTTAGTGTTTTTTTTATGGCTGAGCCCCTCAGCATATTTCCGAAAAAGGTCGCAAGCAGTGTTTGCCAAAAAGGTAGAGCAGGAAGGCAAAGTCTTAAAACACAACCCTTTTTTGCCAGCATACTGTATGCACGTATGAAGAAAAACATTGAGGGAACCATTGTAGCCAAATGTTTGATGGATTTGCAAAAACAGCCAAAACGTTAATCTTATGAGGCTAATCTTTGTAGTTACATTTTGCTTTAGGAAACCACTTCCGCTTTAAACTCTTCTTCTGCTGCTATATGTTGAAAATAGGCAGATTTTATCTGCAGCACCGCTACTGTTCGACGAAGGAGCTGCCGTGGTTCGGCTGCGCGTCAAGCATGTGTTTGGCAAAAAGATGGAAAATTTAAATGATAGTGCATGGATGCCATGTTTGCCTGCGGTGAATACAAAAGGACATTTGAAAGTAACTAATCACTGCTTTAATGCTACTCTCGAAATGCAGGTAGAAAATAGGAAGTTGAGGAAAATCACATAAAAGAAATGCAGAGGTTCTACTTTTAACTGTATCTCATAATGTTGCACGGGGAATCTGACAATTGACATTAAGGGTCATTTTCTTGTCATTTTGGTTTAAATCGCAAAGCATGGCTCTTGCAATTTAGAGAAGGATTGCTCCACATGGCAATGCTGAGTGGAGAGAGTTGTAAAGAAGGCGTGATTTTTTGGTGCTAGGTTAGAGAAACTCAAAATCTGGCCCCCTTCCGTATAAAAGTCTAGTTCCGCCACTGTTTTATGAACACCAAAGCTGTGGAGCATTTTGATTCAGAGCAAGGCCTGTGAGTAATCTGGGGAATCCAAAGTGTCACTTTACATTTAGCTTCCATTTCTTCAGCGTCCTCTCTTCCACGGCTCGTGGTATGACTTCAGTCGGCGACTGCATGCATGTGTGCAGGTGAACCAAGAAGTGAGACAAACCCCGTACCCCTCTAAATTTTGCTCATTCTCTACTCCATTGCTGCCTTATTTCCCCATTGACTCAGTGTGCCTTGTTAAGACCTGGTATCAGCAACCTTTCAAATGTGAAGTGCTTCAAGTCTTACTGGATAATCTATGTCATTTTGCAGTTGTCTAGCAAATGTGTTTAAAGATTGCGTTTTGAAGTAGGCTTGGGTTACTAGCATCAAGGTATACCACCGTCTTAAAATGTCACGGGTTTAAAACGGTGAAATTAAATAATCATGCAGTTCCTGCAGTTTAGTCCTTTTAATTCAATTCAATTCAATTCAATTTTATTTATATAGCGCCAAATCATGAAACATGTCATCTCAAGGCACTTTACAAAGTCAAGTTCAATCATATTATACAGATTGGGTCAGATTATACAGATTGGTCAAAAATGTCCTATATAAGGAAACCAGTTGATTGCATCAAAGTCCCGACAAGCAGCATTCACTCCTGGGGAACCGTAGAGCCACAGGAAGAGTCATCTGCATTGTACATGGCTTTGCTGCAATCCCTCATACTGAGCAAGCATGAAGCGACAGTGGGAAGAAAAACCACCCATTAACGGGGAAAAAAACCTCCGGCAGAACCGGGCTCAGTATGAACGGTCATCTGCCTCGACCGACTGGGGTTACAGAAGACAGAACAGAGACACAACAAGAGAAACAAAAAAGCACAGAAGCACACATTGATCTAGTAATCTGTTCTACATTAGATGGTAGTAGCGGGTGAGCCGTCTTCTCTGGATGATGTCACAGTTAACAGAACGCCAGACCAGGTGTACCTACTATGAAGAGAAAAGAGAGAGAACAGAAAGTTAAAGCAGAAATGACAACACATAATGCATAATTGAAGAACAGTAGAACTCAATATAGTGAGAAAATTAGATCCTGATATACTCCAGTAACCTAAGCCTATAGCAGTAAAACTATAAAGGTAGCTGAGAGTAACATGAGTCACTAGTTATAATTTTTGTCAAAAAGAAAAGTTTTAAGCCTAGTCTTAAAAGTAGACAGGGTGTCTGCCTCACGGACCAAAACTGGGAGTTGGTTCCACAGGAGAGGAGCCTGATAGCTAAAGGATCTGCCTCCCATTCTACTTTTAGAGACTCTAGGAACCACCAGCAGACCTGCGGTCTGAGAGCGAAGTGCTCTGTTAGGAACATACGGGGTAATCAGAGCTCTGATATATGATGGAGTTTGATTATGAAGGGCTTTATACGTTAAAAGAAGAATTTTAAATTCTATTCTTGATTTAACAGGAAGCCAATGAAGGGAAGCTAAAATTGGAGAAATATGATCCCTCTTGTTGATTTTCATCAGAACTCTTGCTGCAGCATTTTGGATCAGCTGAAGGCTTTGAACTGCATTTTGTGGAATTCCTGATAGTAAAGAATTACAATAGTCCAGCCTTGAAGTAACAAATGCATGGACCAGTTTTTCAGCATCACTCCTGGACAGAATGTTTCTAATTTTGGCGATATTCCGGAGGTGAAAAAAGGAAACTCTGGAAACCTGTTTAATATGGGATTTAAATGACATGTCTTGGTCAAAAATAACACCAAGATTTTTTACTTTATTACCAGAGGCCAGGTTAATGCCACCCAGATTAAGTGATTGGTTAAGAAGTTTATTTTTTGAGGACTCTGGCCCAAAGATTAAAACTTCGGTCTTGTCAGAATTTAGATGCAGGAAATTTAAAGTCATCCAGCTTTTGATGTCATCAAGACATGACTGCAGTCGAAGTAATTGATTGGATTCATCAGGATTTATGGATAAATATAGCTGAGTATCATCAGCATAACAGTGGAAATTCATCCCATGCTGTCTGATAATTTTGCCTATCAGAAGCATATATATAGTAAAGAGAATTGGTCCAAGGACTGAACCCTGTGGTACTCCACAGGTGACCCTAGAGTTTGAGGAAGATTTATTATTAACATGAACAAATTGGAATCTGTCTGACAGATAAGATTTAAACCAGCCTAATGCTTTCCCCTTAATCCCTACAGTATGTTCAAGTCTTTGTAGGAGAATATTGTGATCAACTGTATCAAACGCAGCACTGAGATCTAACAGGACAAGTATAGACACAAGTCCATTATCTGAGGCCATGAGAATATAATTAGTGACCTTCACCAGAGCTGTTTCAGTGCTATGATGAGCTCTGAAGCCTGACTGAAACTCCTCAAGTAGGTCATTACTTTGTAAATGTTCACAAAGTTGATTAGCAACTACTTTCTCAAGAATTTTAGATAAGAAAAGAAGATTAGATATAGGTCTGTAATTTACTAACTCATCTTGATCAAGAGAAGGTTTCTTAAGTAAAGGTTTAATAACAGCTACTTTCAAAACCTGTGGTACATATCCATTTACTAAGGATAGATTAATCATGTCTAAAATAGTGCCACTGATCAAAGGGAATATGTCCTTAAACAACTTGGTTGGGATTGGGTCTAACATACAGGTAGAAGGTTTAGATGAAGCTAAAATTTTAGATAGCTCAGAAAGCTCTACTGCTTCTAAACAGTTCAAACACTGCGCAGATTCTAAAGATTCCTCCAATGATGCCAATTATTTTATTTTTAATGGCATCAATTTTATTTATGAAGAATCCCATAAAATCATTACTACTGAGAGCTAAGGGAATGGATGGATCAACAGAGCTGTGGCTCTGGGTAAGTTTGGCAACTGTACTAAAGAGAAATCTAGGATTATTTTTATTCTCTTCAATTAATGATGAAAAATATGCTGCTCTAACTCTGCGGAGGGTCTTGTTATACAACAATAGTCTGTCCCTCCAGATTAAGTAGGATTCCTCTTGGTGTGTAGAGCGCCATTTTCTCTCCAATTTCCTAACATTGTGCTTCAAGGAACGCAACTCTGAATTAAACCAAGGAGCCAGCTTCCTGTGAATAATCACCTTCTTTTTCAAGGGAGCTACATTGTCTAATGCAGAACGCAATGAGGAAGTCACATTGTTAGCAAAGGTATCGATTTGTGAATGGGAAGAAACAGCAATGCTGCCATCTACAGGGCATTTCTGCAATACTGAGGATATTAAGAAGGGGACAGACTCTTTAAGTTTTGATACAGCATTATCCGATAAAAATCTACTATAATGGAACCCTCTTTTGGGGGTGGAGAATTCAGTTAGATTAAACTCAAATGTTATTAAAAAATGATCAGACAGGACAGGGTTGTGAGGAAATACTGTTAATTCTTCACAATCAATGCCATATGTCAGCACAAGGTCTAAAGTATGGAGCCAAGAGTGCGTCGGTTTATGCACATTTTGAGCAAAACCAATTGAATCTAGGATAGTTTTAAAGGCTACACTAAGGTTATCACATTCAGTGTCAACATGGATGTTAAAATCACCCACTATAATAACCTTATCAGTATTTAACACCAAATCAGATAAGAAATCTGACAACTCATCCAAAAACTGAGTGTAAGGGCCTGGTGGACGATACAAAACAACAAACAGAAGAGGTTTTATTGCTTTGCAGTTTGGATCAGGGAAACTGAGGGTTAAATGTTCAAAAGAACTGTAATTATTAGTTGGCCTGGGACTAATTAATAAATCAGACTGAAAGATGGTTGCCACTCCTCCTCCTCTTCCCACAGATCTGGGAATGTGGAAATTTGAATAACTGGAGGGGGTTGACTCATTTATACAAACGTAGTCCTCTTGTAGCCAGGTTTCTGTGAGACAAAACAAATCAATCTGATTATCAGAAATCAATTCATTTACTAACAAAGTCTTCGGAGGGAGAGACCTTATATTTAATAGACCACATTTTATTATTTTATTTTTAGGTTCAAGGTGAACCATATTGATTATTATTAGGTTTTTATGATTTGTTCCTTTTTGATCAGTTTTTGATCTGTTAAGTTTTGGCCGTGGGAAAGACACCGTCTCAATAGGATAATGGGTGGGTAACAGTACAGAAGCTGCAGAGAGGTGTGTTAAACTACGGCTCTGCTTCCTGGTCTGGACCCTGGATTGTCAGCATTTAGGAGAACTAATAAATCCGGCCAGATTCCTAGAAAGAAGAGCTGCACCATCCAAAGTAGGATGGATGCCGTCTCTCCGGATCAGACCAGGTTTTCCCCAGAAAGTTCTCCAGTTATCAATGTAGCCCACGTCGTTTTCAGGACACCACCTAGACAACCAGCGGTTGAATGATGACATGCGGCTAAACATGTCATCACTGGTCAGATCAGGCAGGGGACCAGAGAAAATTACGGAGTCCGACATAGTTTTAGCAAACTCACAAACCGAAGCAACACCAACTTTGGTGACCTCTGATCGGCGTGACCGGGTGTCATTACCGCCAGCGTGAATAACAATTTTGCGGTATTTACGCTTATCCTTAGCCAGTAGTTTTAGGTAAGATTCTATGTCGCCTGTTCTGGCCCCTGGTAGGCATTTAACTATGGTCCCTGGTTTCTTTAGTGCCACATTTCTTATTATGGAGCTGCCAATAATTAAGGTCGGCTCCTCGATGAGATTGTCGCTCAGAGGGGAAAATTTATTAGAAACACAGATGGGTTGGTGGTGATCTGGGGTCTGTAATCTAGAGCTATGATTCCTACGAACTGTCACCCAGCCAGCCTGGTTACCAGGCTGCTCGGGTGCTACTGCTTTAGGTTCGCTACGTGAAGTTACTCTATGCGGCTCCGCGCTAGCAAAAGAGCGGCTATCAGCTGGTTTTTCAACAGCACGGAGCCGGGTCTCCAATTCTGACACCCTTGCCTCCAAAGCTACAAAAACACTACATTTATTACATGTACCATCATCACTAAAGGAGGCAGAGGAATAACTGAACATCTGACACAGAGAGCAGCAGATAGGAGACTTAGTCAGGGACGGAGAAGCCATTATGAGGCTAAGGCTTGGCTAGCGCTAGGCTAACGCTAGGCTAAAGCTAGGCTAGCGCCCTATTATCACGCCAAAGAACAAACCGTGTGAAACACGAGGAGTTCCCAAACGTGATGAGCAGCCACAGACAATGTTTTAAAAGTGCTTATGTGCTTAATGAGATCCTAGGAGAAGCTGAATGAGTTGGTAGGTTTCTATGGCTGGACGGAGCACAGATCTGGGATAGCTGACCTTCTGTGACCTGTGGCTGCACACTGCCAGCCAGCCAGCTGCAACAAGGCTCTTTCTCTTTCTATTGCTTACAGGTAACTAGAGAAATATCTCTAGCTATGGGAAACATTGGTATGGTGCTAAAATTAATTAAAAAAAAGTAACTCTTACTAGGGCATGCTCATTCTGGGCAATAATCACCTGAAAACCATTACAAATTTAGCAGGTGTTCATTCTACATTACTGCCTGAACCAATTAGCCAATGGCACATTACCTTTTTTCAACAGAGATTGACAAAAATAAGCTTCTAGTTGGATTTAGTAAAGAGTAAGCCAGTGAGTGAATTTTAACTAATTCCAATGTGGATCCTCAAGTCAGATTTAATGGATTTTTTTTTCCCACCTGAAGAATGCAACTCATATAGAAACACGGATAGGCCCAGAATTATTCATACTGCAGGTGATATTGATGTGTTGAATATTCCCAACCAGAGTCTCAACTTGAATCTGATAGAGAAGCTAAATGCTGCATTATTAAGGTCCTTCCAACCCCAAAGACTTGGAGCTCATCGGCAAAAATAAATCGTCAAAATGTCATCGCAAACACGCAAACATCTGGTCACCAATGATAATACAGGTTTCAATAAAGATTTTTTTTCCACTAAATATTGGAAATGTTATCAATCATTTTCTACATGCCATTTTTAACAAAGGCAAATAAAAGTATGTGTTTTCTTTTCAAAACCAAAACTCCAATTACAATGTTTTGTCGTGTTTTCTAATTTCCACACAGAAACAAACTTCCCGGGTTGGAAAATATTTTTTTTTGGTGTTAAACATAAAGACCAGACCAAATGGGATGGAGCCAAAAACACAAACCATTAGCATAATTAACATCTTCAAGTCCTAAACTGGTACCAATCCATTAATATTCCTTTGTCCATGTAAATGCTTCAATTACAATCCAAGCATGTTCGTCATTCATGAACATAATAGTCTATCGGTAGCACATAAAATATCTAAATGTTCCTTTGTTCATTTGCTACAATGTACTTAAAAACATACTGAAACCAACGATTCTCGTGTGGAGCCATGGCGGGGCTTAGTGGTCTGATTAGACCCGTCACCAGTCTGTCAGCTTGGTGATCATTCCTGGCAGCTGTGGTGGCTGATGGAGCAGTTTTTTTGCAGGTCGTGGCGGGGAAACCGGTACTTCACAGTCAAATCTGGCCGTTTTATTTTGCCCTGGTCCTCTTCACAAAGCACTTTGATGTGTTTCTTTTGTTACCAAACCTATGCGGCCTTCGCAGCATATGGTTCATGGGCTTTGTTGCAAGCCATGCAGAATTCAAGTACGTAAGCCCCACGGAAGAAGACGTGATTAAAAGGACAAACGCATTCAAATTGAAACGGTTGTATTTTTTCAACTTATTTCATGGTATATATTTTTTGTTTTAAACACTTTAACACTGGGATTTCGTGATAAACTGGCCATCCAATGGGAAACTCATCCAAGCCCATGCCCAGTCTGGAATGAAACAGTTTTGGGCCAAATATTTCAAGATCTTGGCTGATTTTACTCTGAAGAAAAATGACTAACAGTGTGTTTGTCACAGGTGTTAAGCATTGTAAATGGCAGAAAAAGGAGAACGTGTCACAGATTTTTTCCCGGTGTTTGGCATGTGGATCCAGCTCCTCATAACTTCTCCTCTCTTGTGTTTAGTTATTTACAGCCCTGACAACAAAAAAGCCTTGAACTGTTCAGCAAACTACACAGCACCCTTTGTGTCACAGGCAAAACAGGAAATCAGGCTTTTGTCCGCTCTAGATGGCATCAAAAACACCTTGTTTCATCTGTCTTAAGCAATCCCATCTTGACGCCTTCACACGTCCCCATGTGGGGCTGTGCCGCTCCTCAGAACAGATTGGGAAGCAGCGCGATCTGCCGGGGAAGTCCCAGCGGGCTGCCATAACATGCTCGTTTGCAAACGCACCTCAGTTACGCCGAGCCCATGTTTGATTTCTCTCAGGTTGCCCCTCCTTTCCTCTTTTTTTTATGCTGCTCTCACTCTCACTTTACTTCTATCACTTGCTCATCTCGTTGTCTGTATCATTGGCTTTTCTTGCCTTCGTTTCCCCCTTTTTTTCCTGTCCCTGCCAGTCAGTTCCTGTCAACCTGTTGGCTTGTCTGTATGTGGTTCTTTCTCTTGGGCCCATCTCTTTTTTTTTTTTTTTCCTCCCCTCTCACACCTCCTTCTCCCTTCTCTTTCACTTTAAAAGACGTGTTAGTTGGCTTTTGTATCTCCTGGAAATGCCAGCAGTGATTGTATCCTTCATCCGCAACGAAATAATAAGGCAAGTATACTCCTGCCCCCTCCATTTCCTTCATGTTTTTTTTTTTCTTTCCTTTTGTACTTTAGAAATGAGGTGTTGCAACAGTAAACGGTAAAGGCAGAAAGGCCAAAGCAAAGTAACGGAGAAAAGATTAGACTACTGTTTTTTTCTTTTCTTTTCTTTTTGCTTAAGATGTTAGTTTTGTGCATGTTTTTTGTTAACATGTGGCTAGAATCCTAGAAAAAAGCTGATGATATTTATTTTCCATGCCAAAGAATCATTGCGCTCTTCCCCACTGACTCACCGCTACCAACAACACAAACATTACTTCATTTACTAAGAAAAACAAGAACACGCTTAAATCCCCCTTATGGGTAAACATAACAAAGTTTTGCAAAATCATAAAGAGAAGAGGGGCTGAAAAGTTGCTTTACATCTCTTTACCAGAAAAAAAAAATAAATAAATAACATGTTCTGCTTTGGCGCATACTCCCCAATACAGCTAGCAATAAATAATACGATTTCATGTTGAGTATTTGTGCACGGGGGACAATGGCTTCCTGATTTCTCAGGTGGAATAGGATGAATCGCAGGTGTAGGGGATATTGTGTGCTTGATGGAACCCAGGTGCAGGAGTTATTTCCAGTCTATGCCGTTAATCACCAACCCGACGCTGAAGTATGGCTCGCGTTTTAGTGGTTTTAATATAGAGTTCCCTTGGCTTCATATACTTAGCCGCGAAAATAACAAGGGCAAAGTCAACAGAGACGCTGAGGAAGTAGCATGTAAATGTTTGCTCTATTTTAGGAGCAAATCTGCATTGAAAGTTTGTAAAATAATAGTTGCTGCATAATGTTCTCTGTTCTCTGCAGTTTCAGCATGCTGCAAACCAAGGTTTTAATGTCAGGACCAGACTGTTAATACCAAAGTAAGTCAATGCATAGGGAAATCAAGATATTGTTGAAAAGTTTAATCATTACGGTAACTCAAATCTGTTGTTATATACATTCTTCACAGACTGATATTTCAAGTGCTCATGCTACTTCTCTTAGTTTTGACGCTTATAGCGTACAGCTAAAGAAAAAAAAATAGATTCTGTTTGTCAAAACAATGCCACATAAGACAAATAAAAGAGTATATCTAATAAAGTTAATGTCACACAACTAAAAAGTATGTACCATACAGTACAACAAATATTTGATGTATTAGCTGCTATCAATGCTGCGTGGCATGAAGGCGCTCTGCTGAAGCAGTGAGAAAGCCCAGGCTGCCTTAATGGTGACCGTCAGCTCCTCCACATTGTTTGTCCTGACAGTACTAGAGCTGCTTCACAATCCAGTCAAGGCCGCTTTTACCCTGCATTTGATTTGCCTCAGAAGTCCCTGCTTGGAATGATATCTGTTACACCCCAGTTGAGCTTGTTCTATTTGAAAGTGGTAAAACAGAAACATTTCCTTTTGATTTTGCTGCTAACTACTGTTAGCAATACAAGCCAATTAGAAAATATTTGTCCATATTGTATACACTGAAGCACAAAACGAAGATGTTCACAAGTAGATAACAATAATAATAATATTAATAATAATAATACAATTAATTAATAATTAATAATGAAACATGTACTTTACATTATAAACTCCACAAAGTGCTTGCAGGATTTTAAATAAAAGTTAGATGTTTCATCGTACTATGTGTAGTACTGGTTAAATAAGACAAAAAAAGACAAGAAGTGATTATAAACAGTCTCTACCAGCAGCTTTCACCACATTCATTTTGAGCACAGCCATGTTAGATGCAAACCTCTGGGTTGCTCAGTGAATTTCTAATTTCCCAATCCCACTTCAGAGGTATGGAACGCCAAAGCGCTCAAAATTAAACAAATAAAACATTATGAAATGATTGTTTACTTGAATAAATAAGAGAAAAATCTACACAGTGACAACAAAACTGTGAAATAACTGAATACGTGTAAAATTTCCACCTCATTATTATGAAATATTTTTCATTCTTCTTGTGCATGATAATATAAAAATGTATTTCACATCATTTCTTTCACAGTAAATTATTATTGAGCTATGGTTATTTAATTCCAGCAGTTTTTTTATTTCAAAATGTAATTTTTAAAATTCATAATGGTGGTTTTCCCAACGGCCTATTTATTTCATAATGGCTCTTTTCAGCAGAATCCCTTCGCCTGCCAATCAGCGTCAGTGGGTTGGACCCGCACCCCCATTGGCTGATCTTTAAAAAGTTATTTCCTGGCTGCTCCATAAAATGCTCACACTGAGTGTTTCCTGTGCTGCATCCTCCGAACACCGTATTTGCAGGCCGATCATGTTACAGCGGGTGACAAACGGGTTTAAGATTTAAGCAGCAATGGTGGAGAGGACTGAAAACCTGTGAATAAGGTTGCATATATGATGCTTTCTGTGACATAAAACTAACTTTAAAAAGGTTTTAGACAAGAAGCTAGCTATATGTTAATCCGAAATAGCTGCTCAGTGTGTTGACATATCGCTTGATTTTAAAAATGCTCTTACATGCTCGGACCGCCAGCCGGCTCGCCTCGTCGCCATGCCGAGAGAGAACGCCTCTCTCCCCGCCAATTACTTTCAGACTTCCGCTAGCTTCCAGCTGATTGGGCACCGGCTGTGGCTCGCTACGCCGAGAGAGCGCGCCTTTCTCCAGACACCTTGCTTACCAACTCCTGCTGTTTGGTTAGTTCATTATTATTATTCTCTCTGCTTCCAGTTCATGGCGGGCACAGCTGGCTCATGCCCGCTCATGCCGCCGGGCCCTGACTTAAATAAACCATGAAAATATGTGACCCTTTCTGTAATGAATCTATAAATGTGAGTTTCCTTCTTTGATGTGAATTGCTGAAAAAAGTGAAACTTTTCACTGATATTGTCATTTGTTAGGATTCATTAAGTACATTTAATTTAGCAGTTTCTTGTTGTTAAGATAAACCACGAAATAGAGAATGCGAAACGATAAAACATACATGCAAGACCATACAGTAGTAGCACCCAAAAACATCCTCCCATCTCATTCATCAGCGTCCGACTCTGCTATGATCCCGGTAGAAGTCAAAATGTCATAGCGGAGTACATTTGAAACAGACTGTCTAAACATCCGATTATAAGCTGTTTATCCTTGTTAAACGATGACAACATAGTTCTGCCGATACGCGCGCGGCCTCAGATGTGATGTTGGTCAATATCTATTGACAAACAAATCATTGTTGTTGTTTTTCCCGTGTCGTCATTGTCCAGACCCAATGCATGAGGGGCTAAACTGGGAGTGAATGTGATTGGATTTTCGGTCTCCATCATTAAATTCCCATGCGGCGAATACTAATTCCAGTATTTAGTGCGGTGATGCTAGGGCTTGCTTTCATCTTAAACTGATTCCAGTCTAATTAGATTGGGCATGTGTGTGTGAAGGTGGGGGGGTGGTGGTGGAGTGATGGTGGTGGTGGATGTATCCGTCTGGACTAATCCCTGCCTCTCCGTCCCAAACATTGTATTATCCGGAGAAAATCCATTGGCTGGAGGCTATTCAAAGCCAGATCTGCCTCCACCACAGCTTCTGTACTGTATCATCTGGAAAGCTGCTCCCAGGAAGCTGCGCTGTACCGAGAGGGTGGAACCTAATGGTCATAAGTGATGTATGGGTTGCAGAAAACGCCATTTAGAATTTACAGTAAACCTTTTATCGTGTATTCAGGGCAAGATCGCTCACTGCTGTGGCCTCTTTAGCAATGCTGCGCCCAAACTATGAACTACTCTCTTATTCCTCCAGCCTTTTCTAGTCGTCCAAACAGCGGTGCAGGCAGTTGATTTGTGAAACCTCCGTTTTTTTTTTAAAGTTTCTTCTTTTTCATTTTCCATCTCTTCGGCTTGAAGATAACAAAGCTACGCCGTTTTGACAAACACAAACGGCCAAACGCAGAACAGATCACGCTAATAAAATCCTGGCGGACCACAGGGAAAACACACAGTAAAGAGGTCCCTCTTCTAGGCGCTGAGAAGGGCAGAAAAATGAAAAGCCTTCAGCCATTGTTCTCTGCAAAGGTCAATCGCAATTCAATCCCATAATATGAAAGAGGGGTGGGCTAACCTGGCAACTGACCACATTTTAGGGGCGAGCAACAGGAAAGGGCCATTCAGCATAACAGTTTGCACCCTGTGTTTCGAGCACATTCGTCAAGGGTAAAGGGTGAATTCAGAAGAGGGGAGAAAAATGCTATTTCTGAGGCTTTTTACGTGTTGCACAGTTTTTTTATTTTCTTTTTATTGCCACTACACACCATAGCGTTCCGAGCCAATATGATCCACCTCCTGAGTGAAAAGATCCTCATGCTCCCCTTTTATTTTTGTTGCCCTTGTGAAATTTCATTAGGTGGATTTAACAACTTGTGAATGTCGGCTTTCTCCGTGACCCTGACACCGGTGGCGGACACGTCTTACTGGCAGGGTGTGATATATTGTGTTAACGTTTTCCTGAGGTGCAATTTTTAATGTGACAGCCTCTGTTGACCTCACATCTAAAAAGTCACCCTCTTGTCTGACACTAGCATCCATTTTGCCTCCTAATAGAATTCTAAAAGCGATACCAAGTCGGGACATGAAACAATTTCTCATATATCTGTCCATCGATCTATCACATTGGAAATCTAGGGCAAAAATATTATGTGCTTTCACCAATTTCTAGTAATGAAAAATGTTCAGTGCCGTCTGCTTTGGCTGTACATCTGTTAATCCACGGCTGCCATTAGTCATGGTGGACTTTTTCCTGCACTGGGTGGATTTAGGAGCGGTACCTGATCAGCTCCAATCCATGGCATCTGCTTAAAATCAATTTATAGCTGAATGAAAGAACATCTTTGCTGATACAGAGTGGAATGATGCATACCACTGGGATCTGGCACAGTAAACTTACTAAAATGGTATGATGGAAAAGAGCTGATGAATACTTGGGGGAAATTACACATATTAACTCAGAAAAGTAATATCCCATTAAAATCACGTACAATTGGATGCATGGTTGTATAATGTTTTATGGATGAGGTCATGATTAAATCCCCAGATATTTAAAATGAGGTAAATACACCCATAGAAGAAAGCTGAAATTACTTAAAATTCTATACATGAACTGTTTAGCACAGTGGTGGAAGACTGGTTATTTGGGCTCGTTCTGTCTCATGAATAAAGACTGACGAAAATACAGCGAAGCTACATGACAATATGTGGAACTGGAGAACCAGATCTAAATAAGAAAAGAGTGACATTTCTGCAGCGGTCCTGTCGGAACTGAAAAGCTACCTTAGCGGTCTGCCATCTCAATACGACGAGACGGTACTGCAAACAGAAAGCAAACTAAATCCCTTCACAGCATGGAAGAGTTAGGTTGTCTTTTAAAATGTATAAAATGTTAGTTTTTCAAACACTGATACGGCACCGGTTTTAGTCATTGGTTAGACTTACCACATAGTGAGGAGTCGATGATTTAGTTTTTCATCACAACTCATACAAGCAAACCTTAGAGTTTAAATATGGTGCAATGTCTCGTTGACATGACGCAGTAAAATCAGATTTTCAGTCTAAAACAAGGCATTTAAATGAGCCGACCTGTATAACTATGTCCTATTTTAAATTACATCCTATTAGCACTTTAGCTACCGGGACCCTAGCATTATGGGATATGATTTATTCTAAATTATTTCATAAAAATGTGACAGACATAACTTTGTTTTACCAAGCCTACGTTTTGATGTTTATTTTAAAGCAAACATTATTTCTGAATATGACATAGTATGTGGATTGGTGCGTTAAAATTGGTCCTTGGGTGTAGACAGATTCACGTTAGATCCGCTGGTCATTGCTAAGCAGCTTAAAATAAACAGATCCCTCTGGAAAATGGTCAGTTGTATGTACTTGGCTGAAAATTGTGGCTCAAAGAAACATCAGTTAAACGTTCCCTGTCCAGTGGGCCATAGTGAATGATATCAGAAACTTAAACTGAAACTGTTGTTAGAATGAACTGAAATAAGTAAATGGGGAGACAGAACTGGTTTGCAGATACAGTTTTTAATGTATCACAACAATGAGCAACAAACATACTTGATGAACTATTTCCAGAAGTTGTTCAAATACCATCTACAATAAACGTCATTTCAACTATGACAACAGGTCTGTGACAAAATAAAAAAAAGGTTTCAAAACCATGTTATTACCGTGATACGGTACAGTTGAGACCTCAAACAGTACAGTAACAAAAACTAATGCGACTACTCTCTATATATAAAACATCAATAACATTTTTGGTTTAGTTTATTTAAAGTTTTAGCCATAGGGGCTTCTTCTTATTAAAACCTCAGGGTGCATTTCCTATGTAACCCAGATGTTGTAGAGTACATATTGTGTAGGATATGATTGCGCCATGAAAATCCCTTTGACATCTAGAAGAGCAATTCCAATTTCAACCTTTTGAAGGCTGTCCCCATAAACATGACACAATCCATCCATTTAAAAAAAAAAAAAAAAAGTTCTTTTTTTTTCTTTTTGGCTGCTGTGCAGTTGCAATATATATGTACAGTTATATTGTCAGACCATCCTTTTTTTTGTTGGTTTCGTAGCTTTTACCAGTCCTTCATGTGGGAAGTGTCCTGTCTGATGCTAGCATCTTAGCACATGATGCTAGCTGACAGTTCAGTCTTATAATGCTGAGCCACAAAGTGGGGAAAGGCAAAAAGCCAGAGTTGTGAAAAGCCTTTGGAATCAGGACAGTCGTTTATGTTTGTACAATGGCAGAATTGCACCTTGGGAGGCCAGGATGTCTCACATGAAACACAATCGAAAAGTGTCCTCAGGAATAAAGTAAATGTAAAGTACTAAAAATCTAAATAATGACATTTGAAAAGCTCACACAGAAAAAAAAAAAAATAATAAAAACTGATGTTTTGCTTAAAACTTTGAAGAAGAAAAAAAAAACAACACCTTTACAAATATAAAACTTAAAAAGGAAATGTTACTTGATTTCATTGTTTGAAACAATAACTAAGCATGATTCGATTTAACCTGTCAAACAGTTGCATTACATGCTACTTGCTCATTTCAGAATAGGAAATACCAAAAGCAATACATTTTTGCATTTCTTCATATTAATAAATTTGTACCATGCACAGCCAACTACGAATATGTACAACAGCTTAGCTTTCTTTGTTCACAAGCCTTTTTCTTTCATACAAATAGCCTTCTGTTACTTTGGAATGAATCACACTGGTTACCAAACTAGAAAGTGATTCGTAAAAAATTGAACACCCTTTGACAGCTTTCACATTCTTAGTTCCACAGAAAAAAAAAACTATTAAAAAAGAAACTAAAGCAATCAATGGAACAGTTTGGTTGAAAGTTGAAAGACTTTATGGCAAGCAAATTAAGATTACACAGTAGCAGCAAATGTTGTATGGTAATACTCTGAAATTTTCAAAAGTTACTAAATAGGAAAGAGTCGAATGTTGACTTCATCTGTAGATCATCAGAAGTGCCCAGAAATTTGACAGGAGGACGTTAACCTATGCACTAAGTGGCTGCGTATAGGTTTAACACTGTTTTGAATCCTGCACATACGTAAAAAAAAAAAAAAATGGTTAATGTTAAACAAAAAATGCTGTTGTCCCCCACTTAAAGCAGCATATTTACCAACGTATAGCAAATTATTATACCATTTTTTTAATTTATTTTTTTTACATCGTGACCAACTTGTACCTTAACAGTTTCAAGTATACAGTACTGCTTTCTTTGATGCACCAATTGTTAAATAGGTCTCTAGATTGTTAGGCATTACTCCTGTAACAAATATGGACCAATATGCTGCTGTAATCGACACAAATAATAATTAAAACACATACATATAAACAAAATCTATTAAATTAACAAATGACCTACTCAAATAATAAAAAGACAAATAAAAACAAATTAAGTGCACTATAGTCCAGACACAAGCAGGTACCGTAACAGTACAGCAATTCACAAATGAAAAAATGTTATATTCACAGAATTCGAGAGTCTATCAAAACTAGAGTTATTACCTCTTCAGAAAAGGGTGTGAGCAGAGGTAAAAGTGAGAAGGTAAGAGTTGGCACAGATTAGTATATACTACAAGAAAAACAGGGGGTGGGAAATAGATACAGCTTGCTGTAATACAAACTGGCAAACACAGGGGCATCATACACATTTACTTCACCATTCTAAATTCCCTCAGTGGCAAACCCATACTGTCTTTGTAGGGTAAAACTAAAAGGATATGCACATCGTCCATTGTAACAGTAATATTGTCTCTTGGTACTCTATACACATCAAGGAAATGCGTCCGATAAAGCTTGACATGTTTTGGTTATAAGCCAAGTGTACCCAGGCTTGGTGCTGTTTTAACAAATGAGAAATGTTATGTTCTGACCTGAGAATTTAAAGCTACTGAATTACACCTATCTAAACTAAGAGAGATTCTCTTTGAGGGTTCTGGATCGTCATCCCATACAGTACATGCTAGCATTTGGAAAACAATCCAGCTGAGGTGCAATTTGCTATCGTGAGAGTTTTTGGCTTGAAACAAGCTCCCCAGAGGGGAGTTTGTGGGATTTTTTTCCTACTCCATGTTTTTTTGTATACAATATAAGCTCAGTCAAGCATCTGCAACAGTTCTGTCCATAACAAAAATCAATCAATATCTTGCCAGCATATCAATATGGGAAAAACAATCCTGAGTCAATCATTTGGTACTGTAATTTTTTTTGGGTTAAGAGAAACTTTGGAACTGCAGTTTAAAAAGTCTTATTTTTTTCTTTAAGCAAGGGATCCTTTTGTCACTCCTACACACTGAACATATCCATTCTGATACTACTGAAGCTCGCGTCTAGGCCAGAGGCTGTCTTAGCCTTGACTTCCAACGCATTATCTAAGTCTTCCAGCTTCTGGCTTAGCTCATTGTCAGACTCATCTGAACAACTCTCGGTGGGTAGTGAGGTTGGAACCCCTGAGGTGCTGCAGGAAGTTGAGGTAACCGTTGAGGGTGAGGAGAGGGGGGGAGGGGGAGAGGCAGACGGGGAAGAGGAAGCAGCTTTCCGGCCTGTGTTGGCCTGGAACAGGACATTTGGCCAGGACTTCATGGACAAGCGAGAGAGATGAGGAAAGGTGTTATTAGAAGAAGCTGCAGACTGCGAGGTAGATGTGGTGTTAGGAGTAGGGGAGCAGACAGAGTGAGGTAATAATCTAGTATGCTCTTTGGCATTTCTCATTGCTTGTTTGATTGTTTTCTCTTTGTGCAAGCTCGACTGAAGGTGTTGGCCAAGTGCTTCATTCCCATTAACAACCACATTACAGGCAACACAAGTGTAGTTGCTCACTGCTTTTCGAAGCACTGTCTCTTGCGGGTCAGTAAAAGGATGTCCGAAGTAACAGAAGGACTTTTGATGACGTACCACGGAATCTTCATCAGCAAAAATCATCTGGCACTTCCTGCATATAAACTCATGCTTGACAGATGGTACAATAAAAGCGTCTGGAAAATCCATGGTACATTTGGTGTCTGTTTTCGGTTCTTCTTTTGTGCTTTCTTTTGAAGAGCCTTTGTTGTCATCATTAGCATCTATAGCTTCTTTTGGTTTGAAGGAATTAGTTGTGGTGCTCTGTACGCTCTGAGGTGTCTTGACGGGGGTTGGTCTCTGTTGCTGCTTCTGCTCAAGTTGTTTCTGCTGCTGCTCGAGTTGTTTCTGCTGCTGCTGCTGCTGCTTTTGCAGGGAATCTTGGAGAGTCTGCTGGTACTGTTGGTACTGCTGCAGGAGAGCGGTTGGGGAGAGACCAGCGGCCATGGCAGCTTGTGGGACTGCCGCGGGTCCATACGGAAACAGGCTCTCCATTCCACACAGTGGTGGAAAATAGCCCCCTGCCTGAACCCCTCTGGGAAGCTGTGGAGAAAAGCAGTTGGGAAATCCAGGAAGAAAGTAGGGCAAGAACTGCCCCCCCAATAAGGAGCTGGGATCACCTGCGGCAAGAGCATTCTGCAGTGCTTGAAGCTGTGCAGCATCAAGGGGAATCTCACTTCCTGGTTTTCCTGGCACTGGGCACGGTCTCTCCCTTGATTTGGCCATGCTAGGGGTGCTGGGGCGCGAGACGCTGTCATTCTCTCTGTCCTTCAACTTCATTTGAGAGGGCTTGTCCCCTGGTTTCTTGCTGTTGTCTCTCTCTGCATCTTTGCCTTGCTGCTCTGTGTGGTTTACTGTTGCCAAAGGTGTGGAGGGAACAGGAGGAGGAGGAGGAGGTGGAGGAGGAGGAGGAGTCTGCAGAAGAGTCTTGGTTGGGGTAGTGCTGAGAGACATGGCAGGAGAGGGGGTGGCTGGTGTAGGAAACCCAAGCATGCCAGCACCGGGAGACGCTAAAGCTGAAATACAGTGGTATATAAATATGGAAATATTCAATAATTCAATATTAAACCCCAGATCACTTTGGAAATTTGATGTTATAAGATAAAGATACTGTCACTGGCTGAGTCTTTAAATCTCGTTAAGATTTTGTTATGGATCAAAACTGTCACATGCGCTTTTCAATAATTTAAAGTCTTCTAAATATTATAATATAAATATATCAAACCTAAAATAGGGGGAAAACAAAAACAAAGTGTGATATAGATCATTTGCTGTAAGAAAAAATCCTTAAATTAGCAAATAGCAGTTCAGCTTCTCTGCTGACATTATGCATGCACTCCCTATCACCATTCCTGAATTTAAAATAGCTTTAAAAAGTAAGATTTTTGACAAACATATCTGTGATACAGAATAATCAGTTATATAGTACAATAAAATAGTGCAGGATAAAGATTAGTCCATAAAGCTTCTAGTCAGTTTTCTTTCACTGTTTGTCATAGTAACTCACCAGGTGTGTTGGGTGGGAAAACTGGAAGTGATGATGGCCCATTTACTCCAGGAAGTAGGACTGGTGGGAGGCCAGACAATCCTGGGTAACCAGAAGGCAGGCTGAGGCCATGAAGTGCATTATTGTTATCCACTGAAGTCTGCTGCTGTGAGCCAGGCAGGCTGAGTCCATCCCCAACTTTCTTCATACGATCCAGTTCTTGCTGGGCCATCAGCTGACGGACAGTGGTTGGTGCTAGGTAGTCCTTTTCTCTATCCACCTGGTTTCCTAGTGTTTCTTGCACCTTTGTGATGTGCTGCTTGGAGAAAATGTGGTCTCTAACAGACATCCTGGCTGTGTATTTTACACCACACAGTGTACACTCAGTTCTGGGCCCCTCTGGTGAACCCTGACTTATCATGAATGGCTTTCCAATGTTAATCTTGAATTTCTTCTCTTTAGCACGGGCATTCTGGAACCACACTTGGACAACACGTTTGGGAAGTCCAATTTCATTGCCCAGCATCTCACACTCTTGCATTGTTGGAGTGCGATAGTCACTAAAACATGCTTTCAGCACTTTAAGTTGCAAGTTACTCATCTGGGTCCTGAAACGTTTGTGGCCTGGCCGATCTCCAGTATTGTTGACTTTTCCAGATTTGTTGAAAGGGTTACCTGCCCCAAACGGACTGGGGGAACTTGGGTCTGCAAGACTGGATGATTCACTTCTGTCATTGCTGTCGTCTATGTCATCATCTCTGGAGCTATAGTAGGAGTCACAGTCTTTTCCAGAGAAGCTGAGGGCAGGGCTCACCATGCTGAATTGAAACCTCTCATTACTAGCATCAGAATGTGGTAAGAGGCCCTTTTTGCTGTCGTTCATCTTGTCTCCTCCATTGGAAGTTAGGCTTTCAACTTCGTTGTTATTACACTCATCTCCAGTTGTGACATCGCTAATGGCTGTATTAATTGATGATGTCTCATCGAAGTCCATCTTACTGAGATCATAAGATGAAGCCTCTGCTGAATTATTATTAGGCCCTTCAGTTTCATCACAGTTTTCAGCTTTTATGGATGAAGGGCTTAAGAAGTTTTTTATCTGCGCCTCAGATGGTTTGACTGGAGTTGAGGATGCAGTTGGCAGTTCATACTCATTTGGCTCAGTCTTGTTGGGCAGCTGGGGGTAGTCAAAGAAATTATACTTATTTGGGCTTTCCCCTCTTTCATTGTCTTGATTCATCATCGGGCTTGGTGGCAAGCTAAAGCCCGCTTGTTTAGCCTCATGCCAGTGTCTTGATCTTATGTGACTGTCTAGAGCAGATTTAGCCTTGAAGAGTGCTCTGCAAAAGGGACATTTCTTGTGGGACTGTGAGGGCCCTATAGCCCTAAACTGCCCCTTTCTCTCTCTTGCACGAGTGTTTTGGAACCAGACTTGCACGACCCTCTTCTTCAATCCAACTTCTCGTGCGATGTGGTCCAACATCTTCCGTGTTGGGTTAGAGTCAAGCAGATATTTGTCATAGAGGATTTCCAATTGTTCTGGTGTAATGGTGGTTCTCAAACGTTTATCTCTGTGTTGCTCTTCACTACTGTTTCCACCATCTTTATCATTAGCATTTTCCTCCTTGTCTTCCAGTTTTCTCTTCATTGACCCAGAGCCTGCAGCCGTGGCCATACTTGAACTACCCTGGGAGGGCATTTGGGAGAGCCCCCCAGATAACAGCTGGCTAGCCATTAGGGGATTGTTTGGATCAAATATCATATATGGCATATCAATAGGTCTTTCAAGGAACTGAGAATGGAGAAATTGGTTCTGAGCTGCCAGGAAATGCATGTGCTGGTGCTCTTGCCACAGCTCCATAGTGGGAAAGGCAATCTTACATTGATCACATTGGTACTGAAGCATCTGATGGGGGAGACTGTTTGTGAGTGAGGAAAGGGCAAGAGAAAGTGGACTTGAGGGTACTGTGGCTGCTTGTGGCTGAGAATGGGGTCTTGACAATTGTGCCTGGGGAGCTTTTTGAGGGGGTGGTTGAGGTGTGCAAGCCTTAGATGGTCTTGGTTCTGGTAGTGGCTTCATCACTGGTGACGGGGCCATCTCAGGTTGTTTCAGCTCTAATTCAGGGGGAATATCTGGCTTAGGTGATGTTTTCCCCATGTGCGCACGGGGTGAGGCCATCACAGGGGAGCTTGAGCCAGAGCTAGTAGCAGTTCCTGTCTGAGATGGTTTGGATAGCTCTAATGGTGCCAGGGTTGTTTTGAATAGAGGTTGATCAGGATTATCTGAGTATTCCTCACAGGTGTTGTCCTCATTGCCCTCCTCATCTTCATCTTTATAGCACTGCTTTTTCTGGTGCGTGATAAGATCAAAGATGCGTGGAAATACAATGTTGCACTTCTTACACTGGTACTGCATGTTGCTGGTTCTAATGTATCGCTCATTGGTGAGCTCTTTTTTCTCATTGTCCTTTGAATCTGCCTGATTTTCATAACTCTTACGGGCTTTTTGGCGAGCATTTTGGAACCACACCACAATGACCCGCGTTGGCAGGTTGAGTACAGTAGAGAGCTGCTCAATCTCATCATCCTTTGGATATGCATTAGTATCAAAAAAGTCTTGCAGTACTCTCAGCTGATAATCAGTAAATCTGGTCCTAGATGACCTCTTGTTCATGGACGAGTCAGTTCTGTAGTACTCATGTGCACTGACCTGGGGTTCCATTCTTATATCTTCCAATGTAGTAATTGGAGGTATGTTAAAGTTGTAGGGAGAGTCTTTACTCCTCTGCCTTTCTTTGAACAAGGTGTTACGGAACCAGTGCTTTATGACTTTTTGTGGCAAGCCAGACTTCTCTGACATCTCCTGAATTTGCTCTTCATTGGGGGAATTGTTGATATCAAAGTTTGCACGAAGAATCTTAAGCTGATCATCAGTTATACGGGTACGTGGTCGCTTAAACTGGGACTGCCGGAGAAAGTTTGGATCAAGACCTAACTGCTGCTGGCAGAGCTGTGTAAGGTCTGTGGAGAGTGAGTCCATACTGGGCAGCTGTAATGCCAACTGAGGGGGGAGGCCTGGGTGTTGGACAGACTGCATCATCAAAGGTGGGAAAAGTGGTAAATCTAAGGGGACAGGGAGCTGCACTTGTGGTGGTGCAGGTGGAGCAGTGGGTGGTGGTGGAGGAGGAGGAGGTGGTGGTGGTGGCTGGGATGGTTGGGTCTGGTGAGTAGTTTGATGTGCAGTTGGATGAGCAACTGGAACTGGCGATGGTGCAGGTGTTTGAGGTTTGGTCATTGATGTGGAAGGTGGCTGAGGTGTTGACACTGGAGTTGGAGCAGTTGGTGGTGGAGGAGGAGGAGGTGGGGGTGGAGGTGGAGGGGTCTCAGGGGAAGCAGGATTTATTGGATACAGTTTGTCATAGGCCTCTCTGTACTGCTGAGCAAACTTTTCAAGCTCCACATATGGGAAAAAGTGACTGTGCACGTGTTCTTGGTGGCTTTTGAGAATCAGCATATTTGAGAACAGTTTTCCACAGATTCCACACTCCAGCTTGTCTGTGTTGATGTCTACCTGTTCAATGCCTTCTTTGTTTTTCTTTTGATTTTTTTGCCTGTTCTCATTGTACTGGATGACCAACTCAAATCCAAAGTTTTCTAATAAAGCTTTGGCTGCATTGCCCCTTGCTCCTGACACAATACGTGGAGGGGGGATCAATGGCTCTGAGAACTTTGACTTTTTGGGGTCCCTATTTTCTTTTACGCCATCACTCACTCCATCTCCTGCATTCTCCATCTTAGCTCTGCTTTCCTGTTTATCCAAGTGGTCTTCAGCCTCTGCTGACATCTGCATCTCTGAAACTGATATAGCATTAGGCTCCATTTTGGATTTATTGCTCTGCAGTTGCTGGCTTTTCTGCTGTTGGATTTGGGATTGTAGCTGAGAAGCTTGATGCTGTTGTTGGGCCTGTTGTTGGGCTTGAGCCTGCTGTAACTGGTGCTGTTGTTGCATCTGCTGTTTCAAGTCCTCTAGAAATGATCCTGTCAGGCCAGGCATTCCAAAAGCTGCTGCTGAGTGTAAAGCAAGTTCTGGGCTTAAATTGAATTCAGCTCCTGGTATGTAAAAAGGGAAGAGGAACTGAGGCTGTTGAAATTGGAGCAAAGCTTCTGGAGTCATTGGGAAATGAGGGAAGAAAGCTGGGTTGAGAAACTGTGGCTGAAAGAAGGCTGCCTGTTGCTGGAGTTCATGCTGAAGCTGCAGCTGGAGCTGGGCTGAAGACTGTGCTGACTGGTGGCTGCTTGCCTGTGCTGAAACATGTTCAGAAGTTGGTGTTGGTTTTGTGTTGTTGCTGTCTTTGGGTTCAACTGTGTTTTCTTTGTTAGAGGAGGGGGTCCCACTTCTAGCATTGTCCGAATTGCTAGTGTTCCCTTGTGCACTTGGACCTGGACTTTTTGCAGGCGTGGGGCCACTGCTGCCGGTGACGCTACTGCTGCTGATGTCCGTTTTGGCTGTTCTTGCTTTGGTCTGGTGGAGCACTGATCTCATATGAATTTCAAGAGTTGAGCTTTGGCTGTAGGCAACATTACAAATATTGCATTTGAATGGTTTGTTGTCGATGCTGTTGGATGTCTCTTGTGGAACCGGACTTGATGCCTCTTGGAGAACCTTTTTCAGTTTATGCAAATGGGAAACTGAATTGTAGTGGACCAGTAGGATGTTCTTCTGGGTAAAGGACTCTTTACATACTGTGCACTTATAAGGTCGCGAGGGGTCTAAAAATTTCTCCATTGTAAAGTTGGGGCCTTTTCTAAATGGTAGGGTCCGTTTTGGTTCCGCCCCCATGTCATCAAGCAGAGAGCTACTGTCACTTCCAGTAGGACTGGGTTTGTCCTCTTGGTCCATTTCATCATCTTTGTCCAAGTCATGGTCAAAGGCTTGAGCTTCCTCCAAGGCCCTGGCCTCACTCTCAGTGATGTCACCGTTCAGCGGCAGGTTTCCTATTAGCTGCTGCACCTCAGCCTCACTAAGTTCAGGGTGCCCATTTTCCAAATGTTTTCTGAGGGCTAGGAATGTCCTGAAGCTACGCTGGCAAAGGCTGCACATAGTGGCTGCTCTGATAGCGTGGTACTGAGAATGTATCTGGAGCTTCTGCATCGTTTTGAAGGCCAGGCTGCAGTGGTTGCAACGGTATTTATATACGTGGCGATCAGATACAGAAAGCTGCTGTTGTTGCTGTTGAAGTCTTTGGAGCTCACTGAGATGGTCTTGTAGGTTATCAGGAGACTTGCTATCATGTCCTAATCCAGGGGTTCTTTTCCAGTCCGGGGCTTCTGAAGCCTCCTTAGGGGGCTTGAGTTCCTGGTGCTCTAATTCGTTCTTGTCTTGATTGGTTTGGTCCTCCTTTGAGGTGTTTCCTACAAGACAAAACAACAATTGCTGCATTTTTATACTATTCATTTACATTATTTTTTCTTCAAAATCCTTGATGGATGTTCCTATTTTTTTTATCTCATAAACAAATCAAGTCTGAAGTCGGTTGTATCATTTAAAAAACATTAATTGTGGGAATACATTTCACACAGAAACATGGTACTCTGCTCACCTTTAAATGTACCTGACCCATCAGTAAGAGACGTTGGGGAATCAGTTAAAGATGGACTTTTCCCTTGTCCAGTTTTTGGATGCATTGCATTATTTGGTGTGGCTGTATCAGGTCCCACAACCTATCAAGTCAAATAAATAAAATCAGCTGTTATAGTCGTACAGAATATATGTTTACAAAAATAAACTGTATAGAATAAAATAAATCAAATGCAAAAACAACAATAACATATTACTTGGAAACTTAAAAAAAAAATAGACTTTCTCTAAGCATCAGAATTTGATTCCATAAAGTCTATTGTGTAGAGACTGACACCCTGGGAAATATATAGTGTATTTATAAAATACACCGGTAACTGCAGTGAAAACTACACCCTTCTTAAAATACCAGCCCTTTATCTACATTTATCTCTCATATTAAATTAACTAATTTGTTGAATCACATTTGCTGACACTTGCATGCAGAGAAATATAATTTATAATAATTAAACTTCACGTACTGTTAGAATCAGCTTCTCCACACAGTCAGGAGCCACACTGTGAAGGTGTGTAAGATGCAGCTGCAAGTGAATTTTGTTGCTTAGGACATCCTGACATAGTGGGCAGCGTATTACAGGCTGCATGGAATGTTGGGACATCACATGGAGCTGCATACGGTTGGCATCTTTACTGCTGTAGTTGCAGTATGGACACTGTTGAACCTGAAAAACAAGAAAGTAGGATCATCTTTTAAATATCAAGTCAAAACTGATCTTGAATTTCAAAAACCAATATTAAAAAAAAATCAACGTTCATTTATTTATTTATTTGTCAAATTTTTGCTCATCTCATCCTGCGGTTGATTCCGCACAAAATGTAGATCAACCATGTTTTATCTAATTTGCCTAGGTATTTTAAGCAAGTCATGCAATTTTATTAAAAGAAACCATGATTGGCCAGAATTTCTACTCAGAAGATTACAGATGATAAAGGTGTGTACTCTCCTGAGCTGTGCCCTGCCCTCATTAGACGGAGTACTCTAAGCCTAGCTACGTCTCTATCACCTGTTTTAATAGAATCCATTTCTGAAATGAGTACATCCTCCCTCCTTGCAGGGCCCAGAACCAGACGAGCTAATACTTCATAATCTAATTTAAAAACACATATAATTTAAAGAGATGCAAAAAAGGGAAAGGAAAGCAGAGAGGGATGCCTAAGGCTAGTGATGGTATTCCACTTAAGAACACAAAAGCTGGCCTGTTGTGCTTGATGTTAAGAAGCTCTGTCAGGGAGGGAATGGAGAGATGCATTTAACCCTTTGAATGAAAGCTGGCGCCAGCAATTGCCAAATGCTTGGCTTAGCATTTTTGCTTCTTACAGTTAAGTATTTTCCCATTAGCTCATCCCACAGTGACAGTCAAGGTTAGATTTCATTAGTGCTTATGAACCTGCCTCATTAGCTATTAGCTTCTGTACATGCAATGACAAATGCCTGCAAATTGCTATATGCTATTGCTATATGAGCTAGAGTTTACCTTCAACACACACACACACACACACACACACACACACACACACACACATACACACACACACACACACACATATATATATATATATATATATATATATATTTATATATATATATAATATATATATATATATATATATATATATATATATATATATATATATATATATATATATATATATAAAGCATACTTATGGGTGACAAAACAGGTCATATCACCAACAGTTCAACCTGTACACACTTTATAGTTTCAGAATCAGCTGAAAATACACAATCCTTATGTTGCTAGGAAACCCACCCCAACGCTCTGCAGTTTTCTATCGATTTTCTGCAAACCTTTACCTGGTCGCTGGCAGAGGTCTTCCCCTCTGCAGACTTTGGCCTTTTGGGTGGACTTTCAATTTGTCGATCTGGCAGGAGGGAATGTTTACCCATGGTATTCAGTCCAGTCACCTCTTTGGACATGGCATTCAGTCCTATAAGACAGATGATTTCAGCAGTTAAAATCCATACGTTTTGTGAATTATTTACAATACATGTATTTTATATGGCATAATTTAGCAGTTTAGTAAAATATTGTTTAATGTTTTATTTAACAAAATGCTTCAATAATTTAAATATCTAAACTTCAAAATAATTCAATTCATAGCTTATTTATTCACACTATTTCTTATATAACGTCATTTATGTTAACAAATCTAGATGCATGTGTTATGTGGGTCTAAATGTAAGGAGAGGAAGAACATTTTGTGAAACATCAAGTCTTGTTGCATTTATAACATATGTGTGTAGCTTTCTGGCACATGTACACAGACACTATTTTACATTGTAAAGGACAAAGAGAAAATTCAGTATTCTTTCGCTTCTGATTGTTGTACGTTATTTTTGTTTGTAAAGTCAATATTTCATTTTATCCTTTCACTATATTCAACAACTTTTCTGGGACAGGAGTAAGTGTTCTATACACAATCTAGTCAATAGGGCCCCCAAATGCTCAAATAATGATCAGTAGGAGAGGAGGGGGCTGCTTCAGTTTAAACCACTACGAATATTCTTTACACTTCATCTGTGTAAACAGAGCATCTGCATAGCATAGTATGAGATTAAATCATGCTATTATTGGGTCATTGCAGCCATATTTCAATGGAACTTTACACCTAGTGTAAATCCAGTAGCTGTGATCCACATGTTCACTACATATTGGATATCACAGCTGCTATACTTGTGATACATATATTGACATTCAAAATACCCTCTCATAGCATGCCTTAGCTGCTAATAAACTTGCATATGCAACAGTAACAGATGCGTAGGAAGATGAGCCTGAAGTGTTATTTACCCAAGGCAGCCTATCTAATGCCAGTGGAATGCCAGGCAAACACATAGTGACAAAGGTATAGCTCTGAGTCCATTGGAATGTGCAATGCATCAGAGTAACAGAGGAAAAGATGAAGGATCTGAATCGCTCATATTATATGAGTATACATATACAGTATAAAGCTAGTAAAAACAAACTACACTAAATATGCTGACACTGAAATGCTGAGGCTACCACCTCAGTAACTGATCAAATGATTATTGATTTACAAATAATATGGTGAATATAAACAAGTATCTCCAATTAATATTCAGTGGGGCATAGGTGATGATTAAAAAAAATTATTTGACTCTAAAAAAAAAAAACATTAACATGGGCACAAGCACAAATTTTATAATTCATATTCATTTACAGTGACGTGGTGCAGCCCTGAGGACATGTAGAATGGGGGGGGAAAAAAACCTCAGTCAGGCTCATTATCACAGCATGACATACATTAAATGTTATGGTAATATTATACACTTCATTAGTTCATATACATTTCCCCGACTGCCTCAACAACTCCTGTGTCTGTACAACATGCTAAATTTTCAGAGCCCGGTCACGGCTGGTGGTACAGGAGCAGTGTGTGTGCCCGCGAGTGTGCGCGCGCGCGAGAGACGTAAACAGCGGGGCTCAATGTGGAGAGATCAGCCTCTGGTTGTATTTAGTAAATGCTGCAGCCACTGATAAATCTTTCATTAGCCTCATCCTAAGATACAAGCCGTGCAGGCCCTGCTATACTCTGCCACTGCAATTTACCCAATCTGCTCGACACAAAGACACAGCAACAGCAACTCTCCCTCCCTCATTCCCTCCCTCTTACATGCTTTCTTCCTCCCCCCTCTCCCTGAGCTATCCCTCCCCGGCCCCCTCTTTCGTGTCCCCTCCCTCGTCTGGTCACTCAAGGCAATATGTGAGCCTCACTCTTGCGAATCAACGCTTCACGCTAGATGCACAAATGGAAAAAAAAAGGGGAAATCAAAGCACTGATACATGGAAGGGAGGGGGGGGTGGGAGTTGAAAAAAAAAAAAAAAACATTTTGTATTTCATATTATTCTGCGGCTCGTGTTTGTATTGGACGCATATCAATTCCTCCGGCCCGTTCATGCATTTTAATTCTGTTGCATTAAGTAGGCGTTCCACTTATTTTATTTGTAATCCCCTATATCTGGAGCCTGAAATATTGGCCTGTCAAGGAAAGTGACAAGAGAGAAAGAGGGAGAGAGGGCTAGAAAAAAAAAGGAGGGGGGGGGGAGAGCAAGGGCACAATGAGAATTTCCAAGAACATCCGAGAATTGCTCTGCAGCCCAGAAGAGCGAGGTAATTTTGTCTTCCACTGCTCGTGATGGGCCCTGCAAGGCTCGTGTGCGTGTATACATTCATATACGTGTGTGTGTGTGTGTGTGTGTGTGTATATATACACCTCTTGTCAGGACTCTGACACGCCATTGGTCGGATTGGCCAAGGCTAGAAGCGCCTGCCGTGTCAGCTGACCTTACCCAAGTATGCATCCCCGCCTCCCACATTTATTATAACCATTTCTAATTTCAACTTTCAATTTTTGCCCCCGTCTTCCAGTCAATTTGCAACTAAATTACATCCAGGAGAAAGGAGATGAGGCGATTGGCGGACAAGAGCCTGCAAACACATTTACAATGTGGCTAGGGAAAAAGGGGGCCCGCGCATCACCATTGATTACTGTCATGCTGAAAGTAAATGTATGTTTTTGTAATGTGCGCATTTCTTGTTATATGCATGCGCAACATCAAGGTCTGTCCTTCTGGTTTATGTGTCTTTTTTTTTTGGTCATTCTCTGTTTACCTATAAAACAGTGAATGACCAAAAAAATAATCACAACATTTTTAATTCTACAAAAAAGAATAAAGAGATATTTAAACCGATCTGCATGTCCTGTGGCGTGCAGTACTCCTCTCTTTGTCTGCAAGTGTGCAACCCACACTTAATGAATGTCCATCCCCCTCTTTGTCCCCCCCCCCTGTCCTTCCACCTTCCGTTCATCCCTTCACCAAATGAAGTGGATCGGCAGAATAAACCCCAAAACTACCCCCCCCCCCCCTCCTACCCCCCTTTCTCCCTCGCAACCCCAGCAGTGACAAATGTCTGCACAGAGCAGGACCTTGCTTGATTAGATAAATCAAAAAGTGATTTATGACACTCAAGCCCCTTTTGCATTGCTGGGGGAAGGAGCGGAACACACAACACCCATCTTTATTTGCAGCTGTCAATGGTGTTTAAAGAGCTGCATGTACACACACACACTTACGCAAATCCAAATGTATCTATCTATCTATCTATCTATCTATCTATCTATCTATCTATCTATCTATCTATCTATCTATCTATCTATCTATCTATCTATCGGCTTTTAGGGTCTGAACCCATCTGCACAAGTCGAATTAGATTTTTACACGAGCAAGTAAAATATCAAATCCTTATCTCTCCTAATATAACATTCTCCTTGCTCAAACCTCTCCATTCTACACAACGTCGTTTTAATATATGTCTTTCTACTTCATGAAAATACCACAAAAACAACAACAACAACTCACAAGCATGAAGCAAAGGGGGCTGGGTGGCATGGATTTAGTATTCAATTTAGCCGTTCTGATCCCTGGCAGACTGGCTAGCGTTACAGAGCAGTAAATCTAAGAGGCAGAGCCGGCCAAAGCGGGCCAGGGAGGGCCGAGCGGCATGATTTACTGGCCTACTGCTCTGGGGTTACGCATTAGGCTGACCTCCAGTCACCTGATAACATTACAGCAACACACTCTGAACCTCAAACTCCCAGCGAAACACTCAGCAGGCCCAGGTCTAGCCAGGGGGAAGTACACAAAGAGATAGACTCGGGAAAAGGAGCAAAATAGAAAGGGGCACAGGCGTAGATGGAGAGAGAGAGAAAAAAAGGAGGGGTGGGGGTGTTAAACAGCAGCTGTCCTTTATACTTTGTCTTTTTTCTTTTCTTTTTTTTTATTATTCGCCTTTCCCCACCATCCCCGCATCAAATGAGATATAAATACGGGCAAGGTCTTGTCACATTTGACAAACTGTATGAGACATTCAACAAGCTGTCATTACAAAGAAAACACACAGTGGAACTGCTGCGGGCCTGCAATTAAACATGCTAATTTCCTTAATATATTTTAATCTCATCAGGAAAAAAAAGAAGCACATCGCTGCTCTCAAGTCTGGCAAATTTGCAAGATGTATGTACATACAAATCTCTGATAATATTTTGAATATGACTGAGCAATTATGTATTGCTCAGTCATATTTGGGAAACGATTTTGTCCCCCCCCCCCCCACCGCCCCATTTCACCTTCACAGTATTAATACATAAGATTGGACTGCAGGAACAATGGGTACTCTCTTTGCTAATCTGAATCAGAGAGATGTCTAATGTCTTAGGCTGTCTGACAGGCTCATTTCTATGCCGGGGTCTTTGTTTGCTTGGTTATTTATAAGAAGTGGGCCCCTGAGCTATAGCGGCGACGTGTGCCATCTACACACACAGCACAAAGCTATCTGGAAGTAATCCAGATCAAGAAGATTTGCATGAAAAATGTAACAGGAATTATAGTTAATGTAAAGTGACATCGGATTTTTTTTTTTTTTTTTTTTTTAAAAAGACTGGAAATGAAGCAAAAGAAAAGAGCTATTTCATTTTTTTCCTACCCTTTCTTGTCATTTTTCTATCTCTTCTGCTCTGTATTTAAACCTCTTCTGTTCTTGGAGATGCAGTGCACACACTGGCCAACTGGTGAGAGCTTTCTTTGAAGCTAGCCGTCGGCTAGTCACCTGTATCAAGGTAACTAGGGTTTTTGAGATCTTTTTTTGGCCTGGCGCTTCTATGGTTGGAAAACCTGCTAGAGCGAGGCCAGAGAAAATACCAGAGCCGCCGGAGTTCTGTCTAGTTTTACGGAGCGCCGAGCACCCCAACGCTGCCATTTCCATTTCAGTCGCAATACGGCGTCAGTGAACTGGCTTAAATAAGTCTACCACAATATTTTAGGGGGAAGACGAATATGGGGGTTTAGCTGTGTTTCTGTTGTCAAAAATAAGCACAGTTTCATTTCTAAAAAAAGTAAGGCCACTCACCAGCCCCAACCCCGGTACACTACAAAAAGAGAACTAAAAATACGTAAAATTTTCTTGAAATTAATGTATTTGCCCTTGATTTGAGCAGGTAAATAACATTATTTGCCAATGGAATGAGTATTTTTACCCCTAAAATAACATAATTAGATATATTGCACTTGAAATAAAATGATAGAGATGAATTGTTCCTATTTTAAGTGCAAAAATCTTATTCCATTGGCAAATAGTCCTATTTACCTGCTCAAATCAAGGAAAAATACATTCATATTAAGAAAAAAAGTATTATTTTTAGGTCTATTTTTGCAGTGTAACACCTGGGATGCACGATATTTATTAAAAGATGACATTGTTGTGTTATTTATTATTGCCATTATGATATTAGTTGCTGTTTAACTCAGAATTTCTTAGCAACCGTCTGTCTTTTCCAACATTACGACACCCCCGCCACTCTCTCTGAGCTTTAGGATGTCAAATCACCAAGCTCTAGATCAGCTGTGAACAACCGAGGTCGTTGAAAGTGGTCAAATATAATACTTGCAGGCAGAACTCATGTGCTGCATGCCGGGCTGCAGGATGGCTACCACAGCAGACAGCCCAACTAACCAGCTAAAATTAGCTGGCTATCCTCCCAGCATCACACGCTACAAAGCAGAAGAACACAAGATGAAGAGAAGAATCTGTAACTACTAAATAGAATGACTGTTTATTTTGTTGGTCTATAAAGATGAAAAAAAATAAAAGAATGTTAAAAGATAAAGGTATTCAAACTGTAATAGTCACTATGCTGCCTTTGTAATATTTTTTTTTTTTTTTTTTTATTTCTTCAGGTTATTCTTGTGTCAATACATCCCATAGGGTTTTTACTTAAAGTTTTTTTTTATTGCACGAGAATCCTGTGATCGCCCTTGACTAATCTAAACATTTGGAGCCGGCCTCCACTTTGAAGGCGATGGAAAAGATTTCTGCTTAGATAATAAAAAAAATAAATAGAAAATACAAGACTTAATGCTGACACACAATGGCTATTGCTTTTTCTACGACTCAACTTTGCGAAAACGCCGTTAATCCGAATACAAAATAAAACACTAGGCACTATTATATTTGGCTTGGCAGACAAACTAAGACCTGGCCCCCCCAAGGCATTTCTTGTAAGCAGTTATTCACCAAAAGTACAATTGGCACGCATTCCTAC
This sequence comes from Fundulus heteroclitus, assembly GCF_011125445.2. NCBI lineage: Eukaryota > Metazoa > Chordata > Actinopteri > Cyprinodontiformes > Fundulidae > Fundulus > Fundulus heteroclitus. The sequence continues at coordinate 20,359,889 of NC_046381.1, forward strand.
TTGTAAAACAGGCCTCGCTATGCTCAAACAACATGCACGAACACGTGCATACAGTACGAAAGCACGCCTCAGAACGGAGGGGGATCTGGGCACGGTGTCACTTTGCTGTTTTTTTTTTTTTTTTTTTTTATGTTTTCGGGGCTGTTAAATGACACTCTGGGTGAAATGCAGCAGCAAATGCATGGATGGGGGTTCCCCACCGGTCGGTCAAACAGGCCTGTCAGAATGACAGAGCTAAAAGATAGATGACTAGCTAAACTAATAGGCCCCAGCCTCGCTCAGCTCTCCTTCTGCCTCATTGAGCCTCACATTATGGAGCTAGGTATGGCACAGTAGGAAGAGAAGGTGAGGTGGGAGCTCCAGATGGATAGAGGGTGGGAGCTGGTGGGTATGTGCGTTTCTGTGAGTCTGGGGAGGGGGCTATGAGAGTAAAGAAAAATGAGACGCATTTGTAAAGGGAGGAAAAATGAGAACCTTATGCAATGAGAAAAAAAAAAAAAAAGGTGGACAGAGATCCCATGCAATATTCATCCCCAGCCTTGGATTTCCATCTCATACATAAAACCAGATGAATTCTTATTTGGGCAAATAAAACCTAACAAAGCAAGGACTATCCTGACCACAACCCCGTACCGAACCTAGCCCAAGATAACGCAAGCAACCGAGCTTCCTTTCGCTGCTTGTGGCCCCTCCCAGCGCACAATGTTTCTATTTGCGCGAATGAGCAAAAAGTTTCCTCTCCTCTCTTTCCGTCTTGTATTTTTCTGTCGTCGGTATTACCGGTGATAGGGTCACAGATTGGACAACAATTAAGTTATGCATTGGAAAAAGAGGGCAAAAAATAGGAGAGAAAGATAAATACAGGGAGGGTGCAAGGGGGGGAAAAAAAACTAATTTAAGGGTTGCAGGGATGCAGTGCAATATTAGAAAAACATATACACAACCCCCCATCTAATCCTGCGCTTATGAAAAATTAATATGTCATCGGAGAGGGCACAAGAACGAGAAAAGATTAATGCAAGGCGCTTATAAATTACAAGCACGCAAACTGATTTGATTAAAAAATAATCTAGGGCCTGGACACTGCCTGGTAATATCCACAACACTCAACTTTTCCCTCTCTCTTTCTCTTCATTTTTCTCTCTTCTTATTCCCCCTCTCTCCCTCGACCAGTTTCTCTTTTCTCCCCCCCCCTCTATCTGTCGGATGGAAGCGATTAAAGCCGGTCATGGCGGCTAGTAAGCGGCGTTCACATGTTACGCACACACTGGAATATCACCTAAGTGAAAGCTATGAAGATGAAGAGTAGCTTATGGTTAATGTGTTTTTTTTTTATATATATATATTGAATCAAGGTTTTTTTTCTGCCATTTTGCATCATGCTCTGGGACTTACGGTCAGTCCTTTTGCTTTCAGTCAAATCTCGTTCAGTCAAGTTGAGTCCGGGCCTGGAGGAGGATCGAAGAGGTCTCTCACTTTCCTCTGCAGCCTCTTCTGAAAACACAGACAGACTTCATTACCCATGATGCTCTCTGACAACAGTGATGGATGTAGAATGAGGACTGGATGATAAAGGTGTTTTTGCACGTATTGCATCTTAACCTTAACCAAACAAACTGCTTGTTCCATTGCAAAGCTCAAACCTGGTGTACAGAGGAAGGCACGCCTCATTTTCAAACAACGCAGCTGCTTGAACACATGCTTCACTGAATAAAAGCCTGTCAGGCCACTTCTAGGGAGTTAAACACAATCAGTTCATGGCCTGCAAGCAGGGAAGCTGTAACACATTAAAATATGTCCTAAAGGGAAACTATTTCAGACGCATTGTGTTATAATGCATGCTTTAAAATTGGAATAACTCAACATAGCAATGTTCCCCTGTTAATAAATGGTATTTTTATTTTTGTTATTTTGCTTTTTAAAAAAAATAAAAGGCATAAAATAGGCAGACTTCTACAATAGTTTACAGTTAACTTTCCTTTTGGACAATTTGCATTGATAGAGTTTTTTTTTTTGTCATAACCACTATAAAAGCCATGGGTATACTATAAAATATCTACCATTTAGGCTCAGTCCCATTTCCTAGGGTTAACCTCCACTTCCCTGTCCTTATCCCTTGGCACATGAATTAGGTGGTAGTTCAAATGGGACACTTCTTAAAGAAGTACTGCAATGTAAGCATACCTGATTTATTATTCCCATAGCTGGTATGTAAACAGTGATCAATCCTGCGGCTTACATTATATTTATGCTTCTTAAGGGGGAAAAAAAACATATAAAGAAATTACCTTTGTTCTTTTAAAGTGCTTTATAAATAAATATGGTATGGTATGGTGACTTGAGCCCCAGTGAGCCCTAAATATTAATTAAATATATTGAAACTATATTCAGATTCATGATTACGTATTAACTACTAATACTAATAGTTAATAAATACCATTAGTTAATAAATACCATTATAACTAATACTAACAAAAATAAACTTTTTGACATATAAATGCTTCAGTCTAGTAGACTTTAAGAATAAAAACTTACAAATAGGCACATTTGTACACATTTGAACACATCTGTGTACATAATAGTTATTTTTGTTCTTGTGACACTATATTTTACCTAGATATAATGTGCTACTTTTTTCTTTTTTTCTTTGTTGTTGTTGAGTAGAAACTGAAAATGACATAAAAAATCTTGGTATGAATTAAAGTACAGATGAAAACTGCTGGGATATTAAAAGATTTTGAATGCAACAGCAACTTTACAGTGACACAATATTATATTGAAACAGCTCAAAAAACACATTGATCACTGTGCCCTCAAATGTTTTAATTTAGAAGATATTTTACATTTGATAGTGTATTTGCAAACAACGCACGTATTGCGCCTTTTGTAAGTAGCTGGAACGCTACACTACTGGGCCATCCTACCCCTTACATATATTTTTATTTTTATATATATATATTGTGTTATAGATTGTGCTTGCTGTTTTCTTTTTCAACAATGGAAAAATATATCCCTCCTCACACAAAAAAGGGAAATCACATGGTCCAAATTTTTATTTACGCCTTAATGCATACACACATATACATAAATATATAAAATATATATAGAATTTAGCATTCTTGCAGAGACACACGCACAAACCAACACACACGTGCGACTCTGTACTATTAGCAGATTAGCCTGCCCATCTCTGCGAGTTCAGCCCCTTGTTTGATAATTCTGTGTATCTGCAGTGTTCTGCCAGTGGATTAAAGTGCGTGCATGTGCGTTTGTGTATGCGTACGAGTGTGTACGTGTGTATATGTGTCGCCGGCACAAGCTAACACTAATCCTAGCCGAGCCCCAGCGCTCCCTTTCATCCAGCCATCATTTGTCTCCGGCTGGGCTGATGTCACTTTGTAATGAATTTTGAGCAGTCTGAGAGAGGCCAGATAACCAGACACACACACACACATAAAAACACACACACACACACACACACACACACAGCGCACTCCTCCATCTCAGGGGTAGAACACACCAGTCCAAAATCAAAGTGAAACACTTGCAAACAGGCATCAAATCATACACACATACACTATTGTGTTAACCCACACATACAGACACACACAAAAAGCGTTAAAAACTTCATGTCTTTTAAATGGGGTAAGGTAGAGAGAGAGAGAGAGGCAGGCAGTGGGGTGGGGTGGGGGGGTGGGGGGGGTCTCCCTCACCACAAACCCGTCACTCTGCCAGAGTATTAAACTGCTATGTGTCTGTGTGCGTGTGTGCGTTTCAAAAAAAAAAAAAAAAAAAAAGCTGTACTCATCAATCCTGCAGAGCCTTAATAACCATATTTCAAGAAACACAAACACACACACACACACTACACTTACAGAGAGTAATATGCACAAAAATCAGGCGACGGGTGCACTGAGGTCAGCCTGCATTTGCATACAATCACTTTGGCCATTGTATGATGGGCAAAAAAAAAAAAAAGGGGGTCTCCAAACCCGCCTTAGAAACATGATATGATTAACCCTTTCACATAACACATGGTGCAAGCGCACGAGCGGAGACTAAGCGCTGGCGCCATCGCTTTAAGCAGCAACACATTAAGAGGACATTATATACGGCATGAAATTTTCATGGCGTGTGATTGTTGAGGACATTTGCTGCAGTGTTTGCGCGTGTTGCAGTCATTGTTGTATTCCTGCATTGGGCCTGTGTGTGTGCGGCGTGCACGCGCAGCCTTGTCTGGCCGCGCACGTGTGTGGGTGCGGGTTTTTTTCGTGCGCCACAGAGACCGGGACAGCACTCTGCTCCTGATGTTTTATTAATACATTGGTGACAACGGAGATGAAATATCTCCTGTCAGCTGGGAGAGCCCCGGCTGCAGAAATTGCAATTTTCACTGCTGGTGCTGCTGCAGCGTCCATCTTGTATTTTAATTCGCCTCACCTTCACGTAGTATATATATATAGAGAGAGAGGGAGAGGGGGAACGCGGTGCGGATTTATGTGCGTGTTTGTGTGGAACTGTTGCCGATGTATTCTGCTTGAAAGTCCTCCGTGACTGTTTTGTCTTTTCTGCATACTCGACGTTTGTTCGCAGCCAACATATTGAACGTGGTGTTTTGGAGACGTTTGACAAAAGAAAGTCCAGATGAATACAATCAGAAAAAAAACACAAGTAAGGGAAAACTGAGGTTCTACACATCTGTACTGTAATAGCAGCATGTGATAATGTAAATAAAGCAAGGTTGTGTTAGTTGAGCAGAATTATGATGGTGTAAAATCATTGGTTCAAAGGTTTATGTTAGCTCGTCTTTTATATCATTTGCAAAAGTCGTTCCAGAATTTGATAAAAACAGTAAATTTTAATAAAATACAGTTTTCTCTGAACTGTCAAGATATACTTTATATGATGCATTTTCGAGGCTCTATGAAACTAGAGAGCAAATTATTCTTTTTTTTTTATACAGGAGGACAAAGGGAACTGAACTAATCCAGAGGTCAAAAAGAAGTCGGTCTGAGATCATAATAACACTAAAACACCATTTCAACCAACCTCTAGGGGGTAGTATACCTGTAGCAAGAAAAGAGGAATAGATTGGTAAAAAAGGAACCAAAAAGGACGAAGAAGGAATGGGAGTGGTGAGGAAAAAAAGGGGAATAAAAGAGAAACGGCCGGGTGATCATCTGGGCCCAATCAGCCTTTTTTTTTTCTTCCTCTCTTTTTTTTTTTTTTTTGCTCCTTTTTTCTCCTCATAGCCAGTGATATCTGTGGTCTGTCTGCGTGAATCCAGGGAATGCGCTTCCACACCGAGGACATTCCCAGACGAGCTCCCTCCATACATCAGCCCAACGTCTGCCCTCCGACTGACCCTGACGGTTACACGCCGCGTCCGTGCCTACGCACGCGCACGTTTGTCCCCTGCCCGTGCACGTCTTTCGGTTTGTTAGTGTGTGTGTGTGTGTGTGTGTGTAATTGATCAAGTGAGAGAGAGAGAGAGAAAGAGAGATATAGACTGCTGGGTTTTGAATGTGAGATGTCGTGTGTGTGTGTGTGTGTGTGTGTGTGTGTGTGTGTGTTTGAAGGAGACAGCGGGACTCTCAACCATCAACTTAATCGCTACCAGAGGACAGAGCAAAACTTTCGCAGTCACCTTCCTCTGCCTCTTAGCGCAGGCACACAGACACATACAGAGAGGGAAAGAGAGTGAGCAGTCCCAGGCTGTGGAGGGGGTGTGATTTTGGCAGCCTGGTGGGACTATCTTTGATGTGGGTCAGTCGGAACATTAAAGCCGGCCGGTGGGCTCGACTTAACCACAGGCCCTGGGTTCGATTACCCTGCGACTGACACAAAGCCTATATTTAACTGTTAAAGAGGAAGAATAATTAAGTGACTCTTGATCATAGTTAAGGTTAAAACAGTTTGGTTTTAAAATCAAACAATTCATTAGAGATGGGAATTTGCTTGACAAATGATATGAAATCCAAACCATTTGCGTTCCAGGTTTTTGTAAAAAAAAAAAAAAAAAAAGAATACGCTTAGGATTTATACCCAGAAGAGACAATTGCTGTCAGGGTATAGAAAAAAAAAGATTTTAAATTGAGAAATATTTAAATCCCAGCTCTTTTTAATCTAAATAAAAGTACTTTGCAGCAACACAAAACCTAATCTATTGAATCAACTGGAATAAGACGTTGCAGTGACCGTTATGCCCTAAAACGCGACATTTATATACGCAAGTGCATTTACAAGCGCTGCTTGTACACCCTTTTTTTTTTTTTTTTTTTTACGAGGAGCTTCAAGTAGATAGGACGCCCTGAACGATGTCTAAAATGAGACGTTTGGAAAGTGAAAAATGAAGCGATAGACATATGGGAGATGGAAGCAATGAAGAATGTATTGAAAGTGTCAGCACTCTCTCCGTGCATGTGTGCGTACGTGCGGGGGGGGGGGGAGCGTGCCCTCCAGCTATATAATGACCTGCTCTGAGACCACTCACTCCCCCTCCCGTCCGCCCCTGAGGGCCCATAACCGCCATGCCGGGTCATTATGTGCCCGGTGGAGGACTCAGTCACACGAGCAGCCCAAACTGCAGAGTGATGCCACGCCGGGGAAACTGGACGTTTGGAGGCTCCAGAATGGCTGAATTCATTAGCTGGGCTTAGACACCTCTAATTTGCGTCCTTAGGGCTAGGATGGTGCTCATTAAAGGGGGTGACGGAGGGAAGGGGGAGAAAGAAAAAAAAAAATCTCTCGACATTTTGTTTATCTTAAATCGGAGCTGGCATAAAAAAAATGGGAGCATCAACTGAAGCTGTAATTGCTGGAGGAAGAAAATATCAAGAGACAAATAAAGAGAAAAGCAATAATAAATACACAGAAGTCCTTTCTGTTTGGGTCAGCCAACAGTCTTAGGACGGCTTTTATCTGTGTATAAATATCAACGCGGACTACATGCTCCGTGTCCAGTGCATCTGTGGTAGTAATGTAGCCTTAATGATTTGGGCTGCACCCCTGACTGCCATGTCTCCTTGAGTTAGGCCTGATGTTGACGCTGATTCCTTCTTACAACTCTGGTCGTGTCCCCTGTGAGACCGCTGGTGCGTGTGTGTGTGCGCGAGCGAGCAGGAAGGGGGCCCTGTGATGTCACATTCCTGCGCAGCGCGCGTGGCTCTAGTTTGGCCTCTAGGTTTTAAGGGGGAAAGCTTTGAAACGTTACACCGTCCCACACAGTCACAGGCCCGCATACATACACACACACACACACACACAGTCAAGGGCCAGTGGTAATGCTGCCAGAGTAATAACCTTACAGACTTACTGATCTCCCTCCCTCTTGTTCTCTCACCCTCAAATCTTTATTTACCCTGCTCTCCCTCCGTATCCCCCCCCCCCCGCCTCCTCTCTTTCCCCTCAGTCCCCTTGTACCTTTCCCCCGAATTTCAGCGCATTTAACAAGCATTTAGATCTTAACCAGATGTTGTTAATGTAGCATGTCTAAAATACTAAACATCAACCTAGCGAAGAGGCTCTACAGCTCCTGCACAGGGCCTGGGAAAAAAGCTCGCTCACCCGCCGCACACGCTTTGCACACACACCTAACCCGGCAAAGCCATGAAACGCGCACAGCGCACATTTGGCACCTACGCGTGCTTTCGGACGCGTTTCCCCGCACGCTGACGTTTGTTGGGGGGTGAAACGCACGAGAACTTATCACACCAGCTAAAAAACAACCCCCCTCCTCCCAAAAAAAAAAAAAAAAAAAAAAAGGTTTCAAGGAGACTCTGAAAGCAAGACAATAGGATTGTCACGTTTAATTCGCTCCTGGTGTGAATGTCAATAAGTTGAGCAGACGGAATAAGCTGGGAATAATAGACAGATTTCTGTGTTTTAAAAAATGTGCTTGTATCAGCAGCTCTGAATTTGCTTTGTTGTTGTCAATTACAGCTAACCTGGGACACTTCATTGTGTTTTTTTTTTATTTTTTTTTGCTCATATTGCCCGCTCTGCTTGTCTCGCAGGCAACTAACAAAACACCTATTACTCCCTGCAAAAAAAAAAGAAAGGCGAGAAAAAAGGAAATCATATGAATAAACATAGCCAGGATTAAAGGCTTGCGTGTCTTGCTTGCTGTGCAGAAAGAAACTGTTGTCTCGCGTAAAGAGGGGTTTCATTTTTAGTGCTGTGGGCAGTGTGTGTGTGTGTGTGTGTGTGTGTGTGTGTGTGTGTGTGTGTCGGTGTGGTTGATGCTAATGATTCCTTAATGGCAAATAGAAAAGGTTTTCACGGGACAAAAATATGTCTTCAAAAGGTACAGTGAGGAGGGGGGGGGGGTATGCACCAACACCTGGCTTTACACAATAGAGCAGCAGAGCTACTGTACACCACACACACACACACACACACACACACACACACACACACACACACCTGCATCTTACACAAGAGCCATATTGCATTTCGGCTGCTTGAATCACCTAAGGCTGAAGGAGGTGAATTGAAGAGGCGGCATGGCAAGCTTACTGAGGGATTTAAGAATAATTTTAGAAGAAGATTCCTCTCCTCTGTTTCATCTCTTCCCATCTCTCTCTCACTCTCTCTCTCTCTCTCTCTCTCTTTTCATAATTCCTCTGTCCAATATTTATCCAGCCCCTGATTATAAACATCTGGCCGGTGGGGCGGCCTGCACAGCAGCATCTGAAAACCGCACACACACGCGCCCGTGCACACACACACAGAGTGAGAGTCACAAATGCAGTGGAAATATCACACAAAGTCGGCAACGTGACCCTGTCAGATCCAGACCAGGGGTTGGACGGAGGGGAAAACAGGAGGAAAGGGAGCCGGACCAGACAGCGACAGAGAGAGAGAGAGAGAGAGAGAGAGAGAGAGAGAGAGAGAACTAGGAGCTGAGGGTTAATGGCCTTCCCATCTCTGTGATAAGAATTCATTCTGTTCTATTACCAGCACTTATCTACAGAGGCTCCTGTCTTTCTCTTCCCTTGCTCTCAAACTACACTCCCACACACACACACACACACACACACACACACACACAGAAACGCGCACACAACAAGGGTCCGAGATCGATAGATGAACCTAATGAAGAAAGCAGCTGTTTCTCGGCATACCTGCTCAACTCTATCAGCCCAACGAGATCTGCCTGTTTTACTCATCCGTCCGTCCATCCATTTATCTATCCGCCTATCTTTCTATCTATCTGTCCGTCTATCTATTTTTCTATCTTTTCACACAGCTATCCTTCCGTATGGCCGGCCCATCTGTTTCTGCGCGTGTCTCCATTTATCCCTCTATCTCTCCATCAATCACTACACCGGTAAACAAAGATGCGGGGCCCGGATAGATATAGTTTCGAATTGACCAGACCGGTCCTTGTCATGCATTCAAGGTTTATTTATTTTCCGGGAACTAATACGAGCCCTGAAAAGGAGGAATCTAATAAAATGGCTGCCATGGTTTGAAAGGATGGGTTTTGTGTGGTGTGTGTTTCTCTGTGTGTGTGTGTGTGTGTGTGTGTGTGTGTGTGTGTATGCTTATGGGAGGCCTGTGATGGGCAGTGGCCAAATGGATAATGCTTTAACAGATCTTTATCCCGTTGGGCTACTGTCCCGTTTTTGGCAGCATCAAAGCATCTGCTTTAAGAGCCATCAAAAACAAAGCGGTAATCCTAGTTGGAAAACAAAGCAAAGCAACAGTTGCAAAACAATTTCCATTCATTTACTGTTTGGTGACTTATTACGATGGCGAATCATCAAATCACACACAGTTTGAAGCTCTGTACCCATGAAATTAGAGATGCACCAGTTAACCGACCAAAGATCGGTATCAGACAATTTTCCCTTGATTAGCTCTGAGAGGTGAAACACCAAAAAAAAAAAAATCTAAATTGTATTTCCTATTCAAGTAAATGCATCAGAACGAAGAACTCCTACTATTTTTGGTCCTTCAACATATTATTAAAAAGCGTGTCTTTTGATATGCTTTATGAGGTTAATGCAAATCAGATATGGTTTATAGTTGGATTGAAAAACTACTACTTGAACTAAAGAATCTGCAGCACTCACTTTTTTTTTTACACTTAACCGCAGAAATATACGCTGGCAGATTTTTATTTGAAATTATTTTTAGGCAGTTTGTTACCAGTTTGAGGTAGAAGCGATAAATGCAACTCTCAAAAGATGTAAAAAAAAAAACAAGATATGTATGTTTTTTTCACATTTTATTATCTATTCCTACCTTTCCTAGTAAATCAATCCTTATTAGCATGACAGCAATTGTTTACCTGGTTTTGGATGTTTTCACTGGTATCTGGATTTATCTTAGAAGGGTAACAGCATATTTTGAGGTTGGAAGGCCTCCTTGCCATCACCCTCATTTTTAGCCCCATAACAGAGTCACTATCAGACTCAAGTTTGGACTCTGGCTGGGCTGCTACAAAACAATAATATTACTTCCAATCAGGGAAAACATGTTGTTAAACTAAATATATATATATATATATATATATATATATATATATATATATATATATATATATATATATATATATATATATATATAACTTTATAAAAATCACAAGTGCTCAAAATCGGAACCAACTAATCTGACCTTGAAGAAAACCGGAAATGAGTATCGGCCTGAAAAAGCCTGATTGGTGCACCTCTACATGTAGTCTTTATTCATTTATCTATTTAATGTTTTTGCACAAATGACGTATAATATTGTTGCCATTTTAAAACTTGTCTGGCAATGTTAAAACCATTTTTCCCCCTTCTCGTTTTATATGCGACATGACTTTTTCTTCGTACAAGCATGTGTACCCTTAAAACTCGGCGAGTCATCGGAAAAACTAAAATAACCCAAAATAAAGTCACAGACGGAAGGAAAAGAGACACTTTTAAGCTGAATTATCTTCTGGTTGGTTGTAATCCTTTCAACCAAAATATAAAACGTATAAATAAAACCACACATGGAACCTGTAAGACATGGCCACATATGTTAGCAACACACACACACACACACACCGCGGGGCCGGAGGTGGTGCTGAACTGTCCAGGAGATGGCATTTGCAGACTGCTACAAATAAGGAGTGTTGGCTTTCCTCTGACTTTCTCCAAAACATGCAAAAAATGTCCATTTCATTACTGGCTAAACAATGTCATATGGGCCCCCACTGGCCCTAATAGAAGCAGACAAAGACAGAGCAGCACACATATGCTTCGAATAAATCAGATTACTGAGGGAGAGTGGGGCAGTGAAAGAGTGAGAGAAAGAGGAAAAGAAAGAGAGACACCGCTAGACACTTAGAGGATTGACAATATTCCCCTTTTTGCTACCCCCCCCCAGTTAGCCCCCTTTTCCCTTCCTTTACTTTCTTACCCCCACCCCGCCCCCCTTAGTGGGATCTGTTTTAGATTTGAGCCCGCGCTAGAGCTATATCTCTACCTTATCTCTGCTAGCCGTCAAAAAACAGAAAGCTCCATGCTTCCATGCATTAGACCTCCAGCCTCCTGACATGCCACTTGAAAATCTCTCTGCCGCTCACAATGGCTGAGCAGGATGATAAAAAAATGGGGGGGGGGGGCGGTAGTAAAAAAGCTAATTTATCATTTAATCAAATGAAACACAGGTTACTGGGCTGTACTGATATCATTCCTGGAGGGTGCTCTAATACACTCTCATATAAACAAAAAAAAAAACAGACAAGCAAATGTCAGCTGTGGAAATTATGGAAATTTGTTTGGACACTATGACGACGAACGCAACCCAAACAACTCCCAAAGTGAGACTACTGTGTCAGAGATACAAGGTGTCACACGTTTTATCAGAAAAGCCATTAGAATTGTAAGAGGCTGTGACATTTTTTCTGAAATTATCAAGATGTTTCTTTTTTTTTTTTTTTTTTTTTTTGGCTCCCACAATGCAAAAGCTCCTCTTGATTGACGGTAAAGAAAAAAGTATTGATTCCTCTTGAAGATGTAACCGAATAAAAAAAAAAAAAAAAAAAAAAAAGCATAGACAGGGTGTGCAATCTGTTAACAATTTGAAGAAAGAGGAAAAATCAATATTTAAATGACCCCACATATTGATTTATAATTAAGTCTTAATTGCAGCTCCGCTCTGGACTTTCAAGCTGCCCTGTGACAGTAGCTCGGAAAGAAGAGAGGAGGGGAAACATTATTGATACGCTCTAACAGTGGTGGTGGCCCCGGACATTGATTCGACCACTTTGCGGTGCCTCTGGCGTGCACGCCCGATCTAAGTGCGCAGGCGGCTTCGGGGGGGGGGGGAGACGGATGAACCCGCACCTGCGCGGACAAACAAAACCAACGCGCCTAAGTCGACTAAGGCGGCGTAATTAACCTTCATCCGGGGAAAAGTCAGAGCTGTCGTATCTGCAGGCTTGACTGCCCACATGTTTGTGTGTGCATACGTGTGTATCTATTGTAATTACTCCATTAAGTGTGGAACTGATTGACTTCAGATGGGGGGCTGTCGGAGGTGTTATTTTGGACAGAACGGGCGAGTGTTGCGTTGAAGCCATGGAGGCCTACGCTCCTTTTTGTTCTATATTCGTCGGCTTCAGACCGTATAGCCATGTGATAGAATGTCTTCATGTACAAATCTGTGTGTGTCTGTCCCCGTGGGCCTAATCAGGTATCAGGCACCTTTTGTTTTGGGAGCCCATTGATGGATGAAATCTTTATCTGCGCTATTGATCAGGAGGGTGCAGGTCCTAAACTGTCTGTCGAGCTGCCTGCCTACTCCAGCTCTAACAAGATTGCCAGGGCCGAGTATATCAGTTAACATTTAATCAATGGCAGCTTAAGACACTGGGGCTAAGGGAAAGAAGCCCACCGCTTCGGCCCCCTGCCCCAAACCATTACCCGGGATTGAAACTGAGCAATATGTGGGTGCAAGTGGGAGCTCCAGATGATTACAGGGGATTGGGTCTGCTTGATCACATGTCTTCGGGGGACTGAGGTGTATATTTGTGTGTGTTTGTACCTCTGTGTTTACAGGCATGCAAGTGCTCACTTGTCAATACGTGTTAATTTGTCCTAAAGGAGGGGGTAGGGGATCCAGTTGGAGATGGTGTGACTTAGAGTCTCTCTAAGTGGGAGCTGAATAAAGTGATGGATGTATGAGAAAATTTACTATTCAGTTTAAGTTTAAACAGTTCTCTGCCAAAAAAAAAAAAAGAAGGAGAGGAGGAAAAAAAAGCATTAAAACACACTGCAGAGGAAAGATGTGACATATCGTGCATTGCGTGATTTTTCTTTTTTGCCGTGCTTGCAAAAAGCCCCCTGATGGTAAAAATGCAAAAAGGGGAGACTCAGCAAAAAAAGCAATATGATCAGTTAGGCTTTTTTTTTTCTTCCCCCTCCTTGCTTTTTTTTATTTTTACCATCATCTCATCTCATAGTAAATGAAACCACATCAGATCTAAGAGACAGATCCTTCCTTCTCCATGTTTTTTTGAAACTTTTTTTTTCTCTCCCCCCTCTACATTTTAATATTAATGCTCGCAGCGGACATCGTCAAATCTGATTTTGTGAGAGCGAAGCTTCCCCCTTGCAGCTCTTCCCAGTGTCCATGAGTCTCAGTGTGTACGTTTCAGACCGAGTGGAGCAACGCGTGGAGTCTGCTTGGGGGTTTCTCCGACGGGGGAAGCCCCTCTTACGTCCCTGTCTTTCGTCCAAAGCCTGAGAGATTCCCACCACCTAAAAATCAATGCGTGTGAGAGCATATGTGCTCCTGTGTGTGTCAGGTTTTGTAAGACAAATCTCTCCAGCGTGCGCCGCTTTAGTGCTATTGAACCGGGCTTCGATCACTCGGCCACTGTGAATAATGCAAGGCAGGCTACTGCTCACTTACAGCACAGGACGTTCGGCATGTGTGTCGTCGCGCGCGCACGTGTGACAGGACGGTCCTTTTCCCCCCCTCTTGCAAATGCAACAGGGCAGCTCTTCGACGTTCCTCCACTTGGCCCTCTTAATCTCATGTCAGATACAGGAACTCCCACATTGATACTGTGTCTCTGAGTGCGCGAGCGCCGCAAGCTCCTACAGTAGACGGGGAAGAGCTTAACTCGGTCGGACAGCTCGGGCCTGCACTTTGACACGCCCTGACTCATTACGTACAGCCGGCACATGGCGGAATATTGCGATTAAAAAAAAAAAAGAGGAAAAAGAAAGAAAGACAATTAGATATGAAGTCAAGGGAGCGTCGCTTGCACGCATGAACAAGACGCGCCTGCAAACGCGCACGGCGGGGCATCGGGGTGAGAGGGCTCGTCTCCATGTTCCCGGGCATAGGAAGCGCAGACGTTCATGGTACAGGATGTTACAGAGTAATTAAAATGATTCCGAGTGATGAGTGAGCTTTGTGTGTGCATTTTATCTGGTTTATGTACTGTTAATTAAGCTGAATGATTTGATGTGACACAAACCGTACGCGGGCTTTAATGGTGTCCTGTACTCCGTGTGGCTGGAGGGGACGACAACGACGGGGTTATGGGGAGAGACGGCGCGACACACGCGCGCACACACAGACGACTAAAACCGTTCCGAGCGTTCATTGGCCATGCCTAAGACGAGCATCTCCTTTTTCGACGTAATTATCTTTGTCATCACTTATGAGGCAATTAAACAAACATCAGTTCCTATTTCCTCCCCCTCTGTCTCCCCTCTCTCTCCTCGTTCCGGAGCTCTCCTCCCTTATACCGTCTGCTCCAGTCTCTGCTCCTCCAGACTGCGTCTCCTCTCCCCTCTCCTCCTCTCCTCCTCTGTATGACTTCAGACAAGGTTTCAATTTCAGTATGCTGATTGTCTCATTGCCAACTCGATGCATGTCTAACACTTACTGGCACTCTGGGGACCGGCAATGCACACCACAGAATGCCTATTGCACTCCACAGGTTTATATTTGTGTGCGTGCGCGAGGGGTGATGAGGGTGTAAAATGCCTATTACGCCGAGAGTCTGTTCTCTCTTACACCGAAGAGAATCCTCTGGTGCCTAAAGAGCAGAAAATTGCGATGCTCCTCTTCCTCGGTCCCCATTAACCTGCTTCTGAAACAAAGGCCGGGCCAAGACGTTGCGCGTGAGTTGCGCGCGGACCCTGTGCACCATCTGAAGCACCACTGCAGGCCTAACCGGGCAGAGAGATCAGCACCCGAAGGCTGCCAGAGCTTTGCGGAAGTGTCCGTACCCCTTGAAGGCATTTTCGCATGTTCCAAACACAGACTTGAATAGATTTCAAACTGATTTTACGTTAAGGATCAACACAACGTAGCGCATTGTTGTCCAAATGCATGTCTGAAAGGTACGGTGTGTTTTTACACTCAACCAACAGGAATCTGCTGGTTGAGTGTAATCTACAGGTAAATTTTTAACATCTAGAAGTACTCATTGTTTTTTTTTGTTTTTTTTTTTGTTTTGTTTCAAAATAGCTTAAGCTCAGTCAGATTGGACAAAGATTGCCTCTGAACACATTTTCTTAAGTCTCTCCACAGATTATCAATTGGATTTAGTTGTCAACTTCAACTGGCTGGGCCATTCTATCTCATTGATTGGCTTTCCTGTGAACCATTCCAGTGCTGATCTGACTTTAGGTGCACTGTCCAGACGGAAGATGAACTCGCCCCAGCCTCAAATAAATTACCTCCCAGGATTGGCCAATATTTAGCTTCATCCAGTTTCCTCGTCTGACCGACTTCTCTGTCTCTGCTAAAGAGAAGCATGATGTCGCCATCGCCGTGTTTCGCCATGGTGTTGCCGTGTTTAGAGTAAGGCGCGGAGTTACTTTGGGACAAATATCCCTCTCTTAGTGTTTTCCATGGAGATCAAAAACTTACATTCTGGACTCTAGTGACCGTAAAATCTTCTTCCATATGCTTGCTGCGTCCACTGGATGGCGTGTGGCAAACATCAAACTTGCAAAATGTTCAAACATTAAAGGGGTTCGCTTACGTTTGCCAGACATACTAGAAGATACTTCTTCTAGTATGTCTGGCATATCTTCTTCTAGAAGATACTTCTTCCGTACTGTATTTCTATGCAACACCTCATCGTTGGTATATCCGATTCTGTCAGTTCAGTCACCTAAATTTGGCTAAAGCTGCATCTTTTATGCCCTACAATGAACTTGTCCCTCCTTTCTTCCTCCATTCCTTCCACGCTACAGAAAAAAAGCGAGAGGAGACAGCGCCTTGAGACGAGCTTCAAGATGACTAAAGCAGCAGGCATATTTGTCTAATTTGCACAAAGACATCCACATCAAAGCACAAATCAAAATCCATGCTCACTCAATAGATTTTTATCAGTCTATCCATTTCTTGTTCTTTTTTTTTTTCTCCCAGCATCCTTTTTTTTTTAACCCTCTGTCACGTTCCTCTTTCTCCCTCTCTATTTTCAGAGCGTTATTAGGACATGATAAAAGCAAAAGGGATGTCATGACACAGGACCCCCTGTTAGCATTAGGAGGTGGGAGAGGGGAGGAAAAAAAAAGCGAACGAGAGAACGTCAGAGGGGGAGAGAAAAGATGAAAGAGATTTGTCTGGAAATGATTGCTCACAAGGCATTGATTCTCTGCTTTAATCTCGCACAGTGTGCTCAAATTTCCTATTAGGGAGATGAAGAAAAGAAGCGAGAGGGAGATGGGTCTTACTCAGTTAGGTAGGGAGGTGAAACTTGACATACCTCAGTTTTTTTTTTTCTTTCCTCCCCTCCCCCCCACAATCCCCGCTTTTCGGACAGACAAAAAAAAAATACATTTTCCTTATTCTAGAAAAGAGAAGCAGATTCTTTTTTTCCCATACGCTGCCTTGCTGTTAGGCCATTAGCCTGCTGTAAGTAAACAATAGAGAGGCACAGCTATTGCTACTGAAACCCTGGAGGGTCATAGGCAAACGCACACACACACACACACACACACACACACACACACACACACACACACACACACACACAACAAGCCACTGACAGCTGCTGTTACTGCAAAGCTTCCTTTGGTTAGCGACGATTAGCCTTAGCCTATAGGAAATCAATAGCTGCTATCAATTCCATACTGCTATTGATGGATGTGGTAAAGGATTCGGAAAGAAGAGTGAGGAAAAACAGCTGAAAAGGGGGTTGATTTTTTTTTTACCTCTTCAGGACCGGTCTGATTAAACGGCTTTTTCTTTCTTTTTTGGCTGTGTGTTTTTTTTTTTTCTCCCTTTCTTTTCTTTTCTTCGCCGCATATAGACTGCTTTCAATGTTCATCTGTGAATTGTATCATTGCCGTCGGAGATTACTGGCTGCTTGGACCCTGCGAGTGCATTGCCTGGTTACCGTGGCTCCAGCTCCACACAACCCTCCTCCCATCATTGGATTGTTTGTCTTAATGCTGTGTGACATGGCCCATTGTTTTGTCCATCTGTGGTTAAGAGTCAATGGACAGGGGGTGCATGAAGGGATCTAGGAGGGAAGAGAATGGAGGTGAGGGCGAAGAAAGAGGAAAAAAAAAAAGAGGGGGTGAAGGGGTGGCGTGCAGTCAAAAAAAAAATATAGGGAAGAAAAACAAGATGGAAACAACGGCTAAAAGGTGAAAAATATGGAAAGGGAAAGGTCAAAAAGAACCTGCGGATAAGGATAAAGGTGCAATGACCCTGTGATTTCAATGTAGTTCTTTACATAGACCACTTCCTGCTCCAGGAGCCTTCAGAGGCTTTCAGCTCCATATGGAGCGGGGCCTTGAGCTCTTTGTGATATCACCAATATAAAAGGCATCGCGGCCCCGCGACGCCAGTCCCCTCTTCAAAGGGTTAAGTCATATTTAGTATGCGTCCTCAGAGTTCCATGGCTTTGTATTGTAAATAAGGCTAATGTGGCATTGGTCAGGTATGCTAATTCAGATAATCAGTGCAATTTCTGCAAATTATAACTGTCAGTGTGGTGGGCACAGAACCTTGGCGGAAAACATGAGGGAACAATTTAGCTCGGGTAATACCCCTTCACCAAAGAGCTGCTCAGCTCCAAAAGAAAAACAATCGTCCTGAGCCCATACCGCCCCAACACACCATTTCAAAAATAGTTTATGGTGAATGAAACTCTTTTTTTTTTTTTTTTTTTTTTTTTCTTCCTCCCCCTGGAGCACAAGTCAGGCCGCTGCCCTTTTTTTCTTCTATGTGCACACACAGACCGCAAAGTAATTATAATTTGCTTGGATGGAATTATTCAAAAAGTGACCACATCTTTTACTCCCACTGCAAGAGAATCTGGTTTTGGGAAATATGGGGTAAATTGCTACTTGACGAAAATATAATAATATACATATATGAATGTGTCTCATTTTGATTTGACAAATGATTTAAAATGCAGCACATTGTCTCCATCTAATTGCACGGTAATTGAAAAAGGGAAGCTCTGGAGTGAAATCCCTCAATCTCATCAGGGACCACTTTTTTCTTTTTGCCTCGTTTTGGACACGCAACATAACAGTCCGAGATTCTGATAATGAAAGGAAGGAGGCTGACAGGACCCGGCGAACGTATAATCTGTAAATAATTTCTTGATACACAATAGGTGAAACAGTAAGGTCAAATTTACACAAACTCAATGATTAATTTGAATGAAAGCAAATAAACACGCGTAGCATTTGCCTACCATTAAAAGACGGTGAAGTCGGGTTCTGTTAAGGGTTTTAAGCAGTTAATATCTTACCACCAGTGAATATCTCTATAGGCATTTTTATTTAACATAAATCCAAATTAGTTGGTACTGGAGAGCGAAGCTAATGGCTAGTCCAACCAAAGTTGACTTCCACTCTTTAATCACTTCAAAATGTAAAAATGTCATTTATGCATATCTCTCTTTATCTACCTTTAAGAACTCGACTTACTTCCTCGTCTGAATACACAAGTCGCTTCGACCTCTCAGACCAACATGTGCTACCATTCAGACTATTTTTGGCTTAGCTCTACCACACTGTTTCACTCAGATATACAGTTTTCACTACAGCCTGTCAGGGGGCAACAATGTGCTGGCCTTTATACTGCCTGCGCAGAAGAAGACGCTCTTTCTGCGCATGCACTAAAAACAAAGAAGACATGGATTTACACAGCATATAAATGCAGTCTCTTCTGTTCCCTGAGACATATATTTTCCACACTGCGAAAAACAGCAGATCTCTCTCTCGCGGTGCTTTTTAAAAACAAGGTTAATCGTTAATTCTTTTGTTTTTCTTCTGCTCTTCTTCAGAACTCAATTTATCCTATCTGCTATGTCTTTGACGCCACCCTCTGACTGAAGTTGCTAGCGTTCCTGTTTGCTGTGCACATCCAGTGCAGTCACAATCAATCTGGGCTTCGTGGTCTAAAACAAGGAGGTATAAATTAGACGTTAAATACCTTTAGCCAATGCAAACCTTGTTGCATTTCCACTGACAGAGGCAGATAATTATTTGACAAGAAAATGGAAGAAGGGGGTAGTCGGCCACCACTAACGTAGGCTAGTGGTGGTGCTGAGAACAGGGCATTTGAAGTGTATATATATATATATATATATATATATATATATATATATATATATATATATATATATATATATATATATATATATATGTGTGTGTGTGTGTGTGTGTATATGTGTATATATATATATGTGTATATATATATATATATATATATATATATATATATATATGTGTGTGTGTGTGTGTGTGTGTATATGTCTATATATATATATATATATATATATATATATATATATATATATATATATATATATATATATATATATATATATATATATGTGTGCGTGTGTGTGTACAGTGCAGCTGAGCATGGCAGTTTTGCAGCCACGTTCTTTGTTTATTCACAAAAAAGTATGAAAAAAACTGTAACACTGTCGGATAACTACCTACATCTAGCCTGCCAGCTGCTACTAACTACTTCATACAGCTTTCGCTAACACAAACACTGTGTTTTGTTTACTATTGCTTGCACTTTCGCCAATAACATGTGACGAGAGAGGATTATGCCCCTTTTCCTGCTCGTACGCTTTTCACGGGGAATAACTTCAAAACTCCTGAACTATCCGTTTTAATATATTTGTAAAAGTATCAAACAAGGATATTTATAAGATGTCAGCTGGCCTAATCCTCTCCCGGCAAAACGTATAATCCAAAATGGCCACCCATGTGCTAATGCCGATGATTAGTTAGCTCTGGGACTCTGTTCTATGATTTCTCTCACTCTTATGGGTATTTGCGAATGTTTATGTAATGGCCACAAATTACTGAGACAAACCCTGGAAATAGACTTCTGTCTGAGGAGAGACCTTGCCCAAAACGAGAGAAAAAAAAAGAAGAAGGAGAAAACCGCTGGAATGACAGAAACCACCTCCACCACCCAGAGGGAGAAAAGGATAAAATTAAGTAGTGAAAGTAAGGGAGGAGGGAAAAAACCTAATGCCTCAAAAGGTTCTTGGAGTCATGACTCTAAAACGCTCCTCGTGGAAACAGTGAGGCTCATTCCAACAATGGATATCGGATGATTGTTTTATGCGTCTGCAGCCGTTCTGGAATCGGGGATTGTGGCGGAGCCCCGCTTTTGCTCTGCCCATGGTCCATCACTTCCTTCTGGATGAACACAAACACGCCTATATCCTCACCCAAGCGCGGGGATAAGAGGAGTGCATTAGGCTCTGTTTTTTAGCCTACAGCTGCTATGTAAATGGTTAGCGCAGCCACGCTAATTTGACAAGGACCAAAAAAAAAAAAAAATGTCCCAGAGCCTTATCACTCAGAGAAAACAAAGGGATCCGGAGCACGCCGACGCATGCACACGCTGGCGTACACAGCGCCGTGCACAAGATAAAAGTGTTGTTGGTCCCCTCTAAGTCAGAAGAGGTCTTTTGTTTAAAGGGGGGGGGATTCAGACAAAGAGGGTCCTCTCCCTCCCTCTTTAATGCATGTCGGGTGGCGGCGGGTGGGGTGGTACGGCGGGATGGAGATGTGTGGATGGTGGGTTTGGTGGAGTATGGATGACAGGCTGGGCTCTCTGAAATAATTACCTCCATAAGATCCCATCTCGTTTTCCTTTTTTTTTTTTTTTTTTTTTTTTCGTTGAGAGGGATAGAGGGAACACAGAAGGGGGGGAAAATGACAGAAAGTATGCAGAAAAGGCCCCACGTTTCTGCTCGGTCTGACTTGTGTGGAGCTTTACATATGATGGAGAGCAGGACTAATGGTCGAGGATACACATTCACACACACACACACACGCACACACACACTGACACAAGTGCACCTCATAGCAATGCGCTTTGTGGCTAAACAAGTGGGGAAATGGTTGAAACAAAGCCGACACCAGAAAAATCACTGGAACAACCGACGTTCAGAGACTCTTAATGTCCCCAAAAAAATCCAGCTAAACAAATTGTACAAATTATGAAACTGATGATGGAATACCCATGACTTGCCATTTATCATAGTTTCGTTTCTTTTTTTCTTTTTCGCCTGAATTACACTAAACAGCTCCATTCAGGGTTCATTGCAGAACAGAGAGAGAGAGAGAGGGAGAAAAAAAATTGAATTCTTCTAATCACTTTTGGACGGCCCTCAAACAAAAATGGCATCTGCGTTCTCCATGTTGAGAGGGAATTCATTTATGCTTGCTCTTCTGATGTAAACTGGCATTTTTTATAAACTCAATTTACTTTATCACTTATAATTGTACACAAAGACGGATAGTTTAGCCCAGAAATGTGCACACAGTGGGCTTTTTGTCTGAGAGAGGACTCGGATGAAAGATAATCGTGAAAGGTTTTTAGTGTATGTACACAGAGTGTCTGTTCGCGCCACGCACGGTCCACTCGCATAGCTGTGTTTACCTTGAGACGTACTTCTAAAACTCCGAACTCGACCGGCTAAATAAAACTGAGACGGGCGAAAAACAAGACGACGTAATCAAACGGCACGGCGCTAGCGTCGCGCCTGTCTTGGTTGAAAACACTTTTACCCTTACAGTGTGTCTGCAATGCCGTATCCTTAATTGGGCCATAAAATCTGCATCCAAATTGTTTAATGAAAGCCATTCACATGTACATAAAGTCCAGAGCATAAGAACTCTTATTCCCAAATGAGCCTATAATTATCTGGCTGGGTTCCAAGTCCCAGGCTTTAAGAGAAAGATACCGGTCAGCACTTAAATTAATCTTTTTCATACCGGCCTCTAATGAACAGAAAGTGCTCGAGTCAGGAGTTGCAGCCCCAGAAAAACTAACAACACACATTCACACATGCACAATTGCACACATCGCCCTTAAACCTAAGACTGGCTAAAAAATGTTGCCTACTATAGAAAGTTTTGCCACCATTAAAACAGTCCCATCAACTTTCATTATAAACACATATACCAGTAGAGCATGCATGTATTTCCTTATAACATTTTCTCGGGCTCTTGCAGAAGAACATCCACCAGACAAGACAAGAAGCCAGGCCTTATATGTCACAATGAACTCTCAGTCTGGGAGTAATGAGATCTCATGCCACAAGTTCTCACGATATTGATCAGGTCCTGTCTGGTTAAGCGCCGCCCAGATGCTGCGAGGATGCAACTTGCTCTGGTGAAATAACTTAGTACTACGGGCTCTAAGTGTAAACGGGAGCGCTTTAACCTCAACACGCTTTTGCATCCAGTTTAGACGATCTTATCTCAGTGCCATATAGGAAGTAGTTCCTGAACGTCACTGCTGTGTTGACAGACTCGGCTGACAAAGACGTCTACGATCGGTTTCAGAAGCACCGCTTCGCCTTTAGGAAGGACTGCTTTCTGTGCCTTTTGGCAGTAAATCCAACCTTTGAATGCGACATGCATTAAAACCAAAACATCAAAACTTAACTGAATTGTTTTACACTGATTACAGACATTTTAAAGCACAGAGATTTACGCTGAGTAAAACAAGCAAACGGGGGTATTTTGAATTGTACCCTAAGTTTGTGGTCAAATCTAATCTTGTTTCCTTGACCCAGATGTTGTGTATTGTCTTTGTCTTGTTTGTGTTGTTAAAGGTTTAGGGGACGATCTTCTTTCGGCTTTGAGTTCAGGGGGGGATCATCGTTTCTACTGGTTGTCCTATGTCCCAATCATTGTGACGCGCTCACCTAACCCAATGAGCGTGCTCGTTCCTTGCCAGTTTCCTCTTGGTGTGCACGAGCACTCCTAGTGTTCATGTACCCAGTGAGCTTCGGTGTTAGCCATTCGTTGTAGCTCTGCTGCTCTCACCGTATTCTTGACTGAGAGCTGCAAGAAGCAAACTGTCTTACAAGTTTTTGAGAAGAAGAGGAAGGCCTCAGAAGAAAGGAAAAAGACCAGAGTGGATTTGGGAGATTCTTTCACGCGATCCCCCGGAGGAGCGGAAGAGCAAGGTAAGACGGTCTTGCTCATGCACAGTTATTCAAAAAGTGACTCTTACCTAACATTTCCAGAAAAATTGCCCACTATACCTTTATGTATTTCCTCAATAACCAGAAGTACATAGTTACGGCGATAAGAAAGTGAAGTTAAAAACCGTAACCATTTGCGTATTTCAAAAGAAACATCTGTTCAGCAAAAATCTAAATCAACTAGGCAAGAAAATCGGCATCCAAAAAAAAACAAACAAATTTAGCATCTTAGCAGTTGCAAGCACGTTTTTTAAGCCTTGCACTAACTTCTTTATGAAATTACACTTTGTGGCCTCAAAGCTACCGCTAAAGCTAAGGCCCGAGCAACAGAGGCGCCAGCTTGTGCCGCAGGAACGTCACAAAGAGGCGTAGCAGGCGAATGCTGCTTTTGACAGCTTTAAAAACCTGCTGCTGTAACCAAACTAGAGATGCAAAGAAAGAAGAGAGAGAACAAGGGTTGAAGAAAGTGGCTTAGACGCTTCTGTTTGGGCCGGAAAAAAAAAAAAAAAAACACGGACGAAGCAGGAGTCAGAGGGAGACAGAACAAGCAGGACAAAAAAGGAGCGAGGGAGAGAGCGGGAGAAAGGAGGGAGGGGGGGGACGGATGGGGTCAAGTTAAAATGTAAGGTAATGATTTATCTAAGCATGTTTTGCTGCTGCACCCTGATTCTCACCGAAGCTTTGATCCGTGTGTAATTAAAACCAAATGTCCGCCAGCATCATTCCTATTTCAGGACTGAAAGCTCCTCGCTTCTGCCGTTCGTGTGAGCGAGTGTGTGTTGTGATTCATATATATTAGTAAGCGCTCAGTCTCCATCTGTTTTCTGGGAGCAAAGGCACAGTATAAACAGGATACTTTGGGGGTGCACAGCCTTAAAGACACACACACACACACACACACACAAAGTGGAAGGATGGCATAAGGCTGCGCAGAAGTTCTGTTAAAAACGTCTTACCCCCCCCCCCCCCCTCTCCCCCTACACCAACACGACGCCCCACTCTGCCCACTCCCGCAGGTCAAGCAAAGCAAAAGCCAGTTAAGCACTCATTTTCTCCCAGCAGCATTAACATAGGGATGACTAAATAATGGACCCTGACTCTCAGTCTTCTGGTTTAAATTAAAGCACCCCCCCCCCCTCCTCTTACACCCTACAACCCCTTACCAACCATCCAACCCCCCACTCAAAGAAAAAAAACGATTAATCTTTTTTTTTCTCCCCCCTTTTTTTGTCTCTCTGAATGTTTTACAGTTCTGTTACACTTATTAGCTGCTGGCAGGACGGAGACTCTTAAATGAAAGCCAAATTGCTTTGGTCATGAGAAAGGAAATGAAAGCTCACTCCAGGGAGAGACTGTGTAGCCATAGCATACATGAGAGTGTGTGTCAGCAATGCATGTGTGTGTCTATGTGTGTGTGTGTACAGGCGTTCCACTGTGAGATCCTCCCAAGGTGAAATTTCATAAGCTGACTGCTTGCTGGCCTGGGATGTCCCTGCGCACGGGACGGTGTGTGCTTGTGTGTTTCAAGTAGAAGTGCGGCAGCCTAATGGGAACAGCATGCTCATTTTGGGGAGATTAGGGGGAACGGACGGGTCCGTATCGAGAGACGTGATCTGGATGTGAAGACGCGAGGAGAGGGGGAATAAAGGAGGGAGCGAGGAATAATTAATAAGAGAAAGTGAAGATGTGCTGAGAAATTGACAGTCGCCCCCCCCCCCCCAGAAGTCGGCTTATTTAAAGCTTGGTCGACGAGAGGCTGGAGACCGTAAAAAGAGCGATCTTCACCCAATCAGTAAACAAATCCCTCGCAAGCAACCCCCCCCCAGGTCTCGCTGACAACTCTACGGTGCTGAAGTTGTTACCGAGTGAGGAAGAGTCGAAGTTGCCAGTTTTCAGTTTCAGTGAGGCCTTTTGAACAATGGCAAAGGGAGCAGTGGGATGGAGGAAAAAAGTTAAAGGAAAACTTTACTCCCCACGGCATGTTGACACATGCCTGTGCTTCGATCACTCAAACAGAGAGAGCAAGAGAGAGATTCAGATTTAAAGCAGATAACAGTAAGGCTGAAGGTAGTAGAGCTAATTTCCTCTCTTTTATCTGTTTGAGCTTTCTATCTCTGTCACAGAACATCCTAACATTGTAACGGCGGCAACCTTTTGTAAATCCCAATGTTACACTAAGTATCTCCAAACTATTGAGCAAACATGCTAAAACGCGGGTTTATTATAATGCTAGCCACGCTAACAGCCACACTAACTAATTGATAATCTAAGATGCTGAAGCCAGTTTTAAATACGAGCTTCATAATGTGTTTGCAATGAAAGATAATATAATATAATATTATTAATTCACATATGGCAACTACCAGTAGTCTCCCATACAGCGGGTCAATGACCCCTCAGGCATGAGCGCTACGAAAACAATATTGGGAATGTGTCTTATGTTACATTATTCACATAATATTGAAGAAAAACTGTATATGCTATAAAGAAATGACAGTTGGCAAAGAATAAATTAATGTAAAAGAAAAAGTAGCATTAAGTATAACTTAATACATATCAAGGCAGCACAACTACAGTATAATAAAGCAGGTGTGATGAGGCACAGACCTGGGCTGCCGGGACACTCCTTGACTTGGAAGATTTCATGCAGGCTCAGCCCGTCGTCATCCCCTCCCATGCCTTGCTGGTGCAGCTGGAGCTTCCTCAGGCCTTCGTTCTGCTGGTGGCGAGCAGAGCGGGCGTGCTGCACCAGGTTGAGGCGGGCCTTGGTGGAGTAGTCGCACAGGGTGCAGAGGTAGACACACGACTCCTGACCGTAGGCGCTGTCCTGCTTCTGCAAGTGCTGCGGGACGGAGAACGACAACAGTCATCAATGGTTGCGCAACACCCCACGCATTGGCCTGCCGTATATCCCGTAACCTGCAAAAAGTAAGCCCCGCCCACACGTTTGAAAACGCAGCCCCATATGTTTGCCGCGACCGAAAGGGTGAAACGTTTACACGTCCGGGTTTATGTTTTGTCTTCAACGCGCGCTCTGTCCGGCTCTCGGCATTGTCTGCAGCTGTGGGGGTTTCTCATTCAACGTGTGCTGTCAGTTGCAAGCCCTTAATTTTCCAGTTGCCTCTTTTTAATGGCATTGTAGCCCGTGCAAAGCTACCCCCTACCTCTTGTCCCGCCCTCTGTGTTGTGTAGGTGCATGAACCCACATGCAAGCACTGCTGCTGCCCCCACCCCCCCCCACCTCCAGCCCACCTTGCCCTACTCCCATACACCCAGTCAAGCCAAGCATATCAAGTGTGCTTCTGTTGTTGCTGCCGGGCTAATGAACAATGCACAAAAACAAAAGAGCAGGCCAAGCTTTTATTATCTGATCCTCTGCAGAGGGAGAGGAAGGGGGGGGTGGGGTGGGGGGGGGGGCACAGGGAGCAGAAGAGAGCAAAGCGTGTAGACAGATACACGAAGGTGGCTCATGAAGGTTGGCTTCTACTTTGTTCAGATTTATTCACGCTGCTTTGTGAGAAACAGGTGCAGCGCTTCATGCATTAATTAAAATGTACATTGAGGTGTGTGTGTGTGTGTGTGTGTGTGTGTGTGTGTGTGTGTGTGTGTGTGTGTGTGTGTGTGTGGTAACTGGCTCTCATGTCTTCCTATAGGCAGGGGCTTCTTTTCATGAAGCAATTAAAACTCAGGTAATATTTTCGTATCCTTGCATCATTTTATTCCGAGCAAGGAGAGAGTGTAAAAAAGATGCGCGTGAAGAAGGAGTTGCCGCGTTCATATAGGCTGATGTGTGTGTGGTGGGAGGAGTGAGGCGCAGGTGTGTGAGTTCAACACCCCCTCTTCCCATTTTCTTCCTTTGACAAACAGGGATTAGCAACATAGCTACAGCCGCCAACACATCTTTTCTCGCTCTGTCTCTCCCTCTTTTCTTTTCTTTTGTACAAAATCTAGCGAGTTTTTTTTTTTTTTTTTTCTCACGGGACGGTGGGACGTCCCCTCGCAGTCAGAGGGCCCTTTCAGAAGTCTTAAGTTTTAATTAAGTCGGAGTTGTCAGGAGAAAGCTCCCCTAGTCCAGAGCTCAGGGCCATTAATTACAGCTATCTTTGTTTCTCTGTGAAAGGAGGCCTCCTTTGCTTTTCCTCTCTTTCTTTGCTTTTTTTTTTTCTCCCCTCTTTTATCCCCTCCCTCTTTTACAGGAGAACCGGACCGCTGAGCCTTTCTGTGGAAGCCACACACGTGTGCCTCGGAAACAAACACGTATTTATCACCGGCAAAGACAAGAATGTTAAACTTTTTCTCCCTTTGTTGAAGCCTAAACTTTCTTAACTCCAGCACTATTCCAAACAGGAGGTTATTCGATCCTAACCAATAATGTTGTCACCACAAAGGTACCTCAAAATGCAAGACAATACACACAAACGCTCCTACGGACATTCTTTCAACTTGTATAACGACACAGTGTTAGACTAATATCTTTACCTGCCATTTAGTGTTTTTAATTATGCCTTGAGATACATCTAGAAATCTGCCAGTGAGCAAAGTCCAGTTGCTTTGTTTTTTACCTTTTTTGGAATGACCATTTATATGGTAATATAATATACTAATATGATATGCTAAAGACTGGGTAATGTCTGCTCCATAATCATTTTGCCTGTTTTAAGATCTGAGTACAACCATCACTTTAACAGCAACTCCTCTTTTAGAAATGATGTGAAATCGCCTCTCCACTGCTAAAAACGAATCAGGATCAGTTTTAAGTCTGCACACACAAACAAGGAACTTCAGCTCCACTTTGCCCTCATTAAATACATTCTAAGTATAAATACATAAAAAGGGGAAATAAAAATAAAAAGGTTGTACTTCTTGAGTTCCCACAGAAAGTACGGTCTTCGCCGTGCCTTTTCCCGAACAGTGTCTATGTGGAGAGGGTGGTTCCTAGGAATCAAAAGTAATTTGCAGGAAACACAGCGTTGTTGGGGATGACGAGGGGAAACAGCGTGTGTTTTTTTTTTTCTGGATGTTCACTGGAAGTCATTAAGTAATCTGAATCAGAATCAACGTTATTCACCAAGTTTTTAGGTCCAAACAAGGAATTTTGACTTTGGGTTCTAACACGCGCATAAAATATCAGTTAATGATCCATCACCGCGGTAAGGTTCAAAGAAATGTGGTAAATTGCTGTTTGTGTATCTTCTTCTTATATCATAGCAGTAAAAGAGAAATCAGAATCACATCAAATCAGGAACGGCAGACTTGAGACGAATAAAAAAGTCCGGAAAACAACCACTAAAGTCTAACCTAACTATTTATTTCTACCTGTGTCTCACCACTTCATCGTAAATCCCTTTAAAACATACTTTTGGATGTGCCAGATATGAAAATCAAGTAGCATCAAAGTTAAAAGTGAACGTTTTTACTACAACTACACATTAAGAGTGCTAAAAAAAAGTCAATCATGTTCCATGCAGATGCTTTGAATGAGATTTTTTTTTATTTTTTTTATTGAAAGACTCACTCATTGTTTCCAATTGCCCCTTAGGCACGGCCACAGAGAGCATTCGCAGTGTCAAAACTTAACGTTTTCATCTCCATCAGCTGTGGTCTAAAGCACCACACATCCCTCAACTTATGTTATAAGGTTTTTAGGATGTGAGGCGTCAGCCGGGAGCAGCTCCCAATGATATACTCGCTGTTGAACCAGGCTGCCAGATAGGTTTAGGCTAAATATTAATTCTCTCCCCATCAGCACATTCCAGAGGGTTTGTCTAAGACCAAAACTAGAGGCTGTCTGTCGCTCCGTGGAACTCTGCGGGCCCGAAAGGCAGGCGGCCTGGTGATCACAGGCCAGAACCATCCATGATTTATGAACTTTTAAAGGAGCACTTTGACTCCTGCCAGGCGTGGGCTGTGTAATGCATATTCAAACACACTGTTCCTGCTCCTGGGTTTGCGCCCTTGTGTGTCTGCTCGCAATGTGTATGTAATTTATGCCGTGGCAGGATTGTCTGTCTGGAAATGCGCTGTACGAACATTTGTATCGAGTGTCTTTGTGTGCCTGTGTGACAGAATGGAGGAAAAAAAAAAAAGGGCCATCGTTGTCAATATGGCACATTTCCAAAAGTGCCTGGTGGTTAATTGTTGTGGATTAGTGTTTGGCAAACAACCAAATAAGCTAACACTCCCTGTGGGCCAATGAAGATCAGCTAAACAGCATTCCCTGGGTGGACCTACCCATGGCACAGGCAGCTACTCAAGGGGAGGGTCCACACCCCTGGCATGAATGAAATACAAATTACAACCTTCGTGAGTTTCCTGTTCAGCTGTCAAAAGCACAATTTTGTCAATCCTCAATCACACACACACACACAAACACATGCATGAACTCACTGCGACGTGTACGAGGGGAGGGGAGCCCATATGACAGGTAAAGGAGGCTCCCCTGTGTCGTTTTTTTTTTTTTTTCTACCGCTGCCGCTGCTGTGTGTCTGTTTATGTGAGGATGAAAGAGGACCGCATTCATTATGCAGAATGAAATGTTTACAAAACACATTTCCTCACACACACACGTATATACAAAAAAAGCGTACGCGCACCTCCCCTCCCTCTCGCTCGCGAGGATTTGTGGGGAGATTCTGCCGCGCCGCCGTCTTGATATCCATTTGTTCTATCCGGGGTGACAAAGCTGCCTCATTAACTGAATTCTTAATAAGCCGAGCCAAAAGACGTCTCTTCGCGACTTCTTTTATCTCCCCGTCGACGCAAAAACGTGAGGGTTTGCGGATGAGGTTTCAATCCATCCATCCATACCTCTGGCCCTGTCGTGTTTCGGATTTTCTGCGTCTGTGACTTCCTCTCTACCTTCTGCCTTGAATTCCGGCGCCTGCCTATAATTCCAATCAAGTGTGTGTGTTTTTTTTGTTTTGTTTTTGTTTTATTTTGTGTGTGTCTTTTTGTGCGCTCGTGATTTGTTCGTTGCCGTCATAAAAATATTTTGAAAGCAAAGCGCAGAGCAGTAGGGTTGCGTTTTCCTCCAGAAACCAAATGACAAATTAGCGCGTTCAGTACAAACACGACTCTTTCCTGTCATTAAGTGCAGAACCAGGCGGCTAATGAATACATACTGAAAGTAAGAATGCTCTTCAACGGCAGCTGTGTCTTAATAAGCACTGTGTGCGTGTGTGTGTGTTTGTGTCAGAGCATGTGTACACACGTTTTATACGTAAAGAATCACTGCACGCGTTGGCTCTCGCTGTCTTCAGTTTGCTGAGAGAGTACCGGCGTAGTAAAAAAAAAAAAAAAAAAAAAAAAAAGAGATCCCTCTTTATAGACTTTTATCAGTGTTTCTTAGCAGAAGCCTGCAGCTTGTTGTCGAGTATACCTTCTTTTAGAACCGCTACCAAGCTTCCGGTGCTACCCCCATTGGGCCCCCGGGGGCCATCAGAGACAAAAACAGCCCCACTTGGACCAGCAAACTACAAAAGCATGCATTGTTCCTTGAAAGTATTTTAAACACATACCAGCGCTGCCTGGAAGGCTGCCAAGAGTGGAATTCCATCAGCGCTACCACCTCCCTAACACATGTTACTGCTAACCGCCACTCAGCCTCCAAGACATAGATGTAACACAAGATCCCTGCCAGTGGCACGGCTGGCAGACAGCAGCGGGGGGGTGGGTTGGGGGGGGGATGCGCTGACGGAACCAGGTAGGTGCCGCCTCGCCTTCGCTCCGGCGATGGCGCTGCACCGACACTGCCCCGGCGCTAGGCAAGCACAAAAACAGCAAAACTGCTGAGTTTGTATTTTTCTTTTACGTTTATCCTTCTCCTTGCTTCCAAAAACCCTTAATGTGTGTTCGAAAACCATAGTGACACAAAACAGTTTGAACATCCCGACCTTTCGGTTTCTTTCGGCTGGACTTGACACTACGCGGCTCTTTCGGAAATGCAGAGGATGATATTTTATAGAGCTAAGTATACCCTCTCCTGATCTCCGTTCTGGAGCCTGCCCATGAGGTGTAAGGGCCTGTAGGTAGAAACGTCGCTTGGGTCACCCAGTAACAATAAGCCTGTGATGGTCGTATCGCCGCTGTTGAAAACAAACAAATCTTCATTATGTCCTTTATAGTAAGCTCTGCTGAAATTTTCTTTCCCAAGCCTTTTCCTTCACTTTGTATTTCTGTCTCCATTTCCTAATATTCCTCTCCGCTGCTTGTCGGCGGAGAACAACGACCGCGATAGGCCTCCCTTCTGTTGACGACGATGCACGTCTGCGGCCCACTTCCGTTTCATAGGCTCCCACACACGCACACGCATGCACATACAACCGTTCACACGCTTGTAACCCCGACACACAGTAAGCGTGCCCTGACAAACACTGTAAAGGCCATTCTAGAGTCCATAGTTCTCTGACCTCTAGCCCCTCTTCTGTTTGAATTACTGTGTCTCTGTATCTTTACTCTGCCTTTTGCCCAGGCAAACACAGGCTCCCACATAGCCAAAATCTCAATAAAAGTAATTTTATAGTGCAATGCCGCCTATTTGCCTCCGGCCTTAAATAAAGGTCTTGAAACTATGCAGTATTTGCTACAGAATTCATACCTGTTGAACCTTTGCACGTTTCCACACTACAACCATAAGCTTTAGTGTTTTCGACGTATTGGGCTTTCATTTGACAGAGCGAAGTGTTAGGTAGACGTTTCTCAAATAAACAATTACAGCTAAAAAGTGTGGTGCACTTTTTTTTCGGGCCCATCTTTGAAAAATAGCCTAAGCTCAGTGAAACTGCTTGCAGAGCGAGTGGAGGTTTTCTTTCATGGCTGGTAGCTCCATACATCTTCCCATCAAGTCAGAGCAGCTTTTCTGTCACCGCTGAAGAAAATAATCCCTCCAGCATGATGTTAGTGTTCCTGCACACATAGCGTATCGCATTCAGACCAAAAAATATTCTGATATGGACTCATCTACAACTCGTCTTCTCCGGTATCTTTGTGGAGTTTCCCTTGTGGTTCGATGCTCTCCTCTTCCTGCTCTTAAATAAAAAAGCCAGATTTCTGAGGTGCAGAATAAATAGTTGTCTTGCTGACAGATTCTCCCATCAGAGCTGTGGATCTTGGTAACTCCTCCAGAGACACAACTGGCCTGTCTAATGGACCACTCAGGCGTTTGCACGACAGCCATATTTATAGTGAAATAAAATGAAACACATGGACATTATTTGCCCAGCCTGTGACGTCTAACGGCAGTAGGTTCCTCTGGATTTTATTTAGGGTTATCGGTAAACACAAACGTAAACGACACATTGCAGCTTTTTGTTTATAAAAAACTGAAAAAAACTAAAACAAAACCGCGCGTTCTTTTTCTTCCACTTGTCCGTTAGGCGTTACTTTGTTCTGATCTTTCATGATAACAAACCACATTGGTTGTAATTTGACCGAGGAACATGAATACAGGTGACCGTATTCTCCGCACCAATTATATTTTTCTGCCAACGCAGTTGGAAATAATTCATCCTTGAAAACCGACACACCTGAACACATTCTTACTCACTGGCGCATGTGTGTATGGAGTCTAGAAAGTCAACTCACCTCCATCACCCCATGAAAATGGATCAGTATTTACATTAGCATTAGATTTAGACAGCGCGGCTCAGCCACTTACTCCCTATTAGCCGTCCTGACCTTAGCCCATTAGGGTCTAAAAGCTGCCGCTTGTCTCCACCGCTGCCAGGTGAGACTGACCAGACCTCGCCATTTTCCTACACTATCAAGCCCCGGCGATTATCTTCTCCATCGACTCACAATGGGACAGAAATCACAAAAGGCTTGATCACTCAAAGACTAGCGGAGATGCATTTCCTTCCCCGTCACTTCGCAGGCATAAAGGATTGTGTGCTTTTCATTAAGATTCTTAATGACTTACTGTCATGAAAAGAATCAAGGCAAGGCCTGTGATGGGAAGTACGGCAAAAAAAACAAAAAAAAACAACAACCTGCGGGTTAGATTTTTCGGGTGATACCATCAAAGCGGTTTGGACTGCTTAGAATTTGGTGTATTTTGTAAATGTAACAAAAACTAAAGAAAAAAAGAATTGGCAAAAATGCCTGTCTTCTTAACGCTAGAATTATTTTCCAGTTTTTTTTGTTTGCACTCTCCACCATGAAGGCTTGCTGCCATATGTACTTTCAAACAAAAAAAAAAAACGGAAAAACAACGGTGGAAACCCACATGGACAGACACCGACAGAGAAAAAAATCTGTGACAGAAAGAACAAAAGGAACAAGAGATGGAAAGAAAGAGAGACGGAGAGAGGGGAAAGATAGGGGAGATTCTAGACGAGCATAGTTTGAGTTCAAATCACTAATTACACATTCCTGAGCTTGTGAAGGGGAGTATTGTTTTCCATTTAGCCCTTACCCTGTCGCATGGTTTTACTTAGCACGAAACAAAAGGTACAGGGAACAAAACACAAGCCTAATACCAGGGCCTGCTAATGACAGAGAAATGGGGGAAATTATCCCTGTGGTGGATCCGCGTGAGAAGATGGCTGGTGATGACTGGACAAACGGAATTCGTTTTGAAACTGTCAATAAACGGCAGACGGCTTTTTCCTGGGAGCTTTGCGAGTAAACAACAGCCAATATCTAATGCCTTTTCCATAGACATTTCACTGCATATGTTTACGCTGCATGCGTCTCCACACGACTTAATATAAATACCTGTTTGGAAGTCTCAGAATCTGCAGATGATGGCATTTCGACACATTCAAACAGAAGTAGATTTTTTTTAGGCTTTTTTTTTTTTTTTGGGTGGGGGGGGGAGTCATTTATTGGACTTACTGTGTTTAAATAAGCGAAAATGTAAGTGCATGCTAGAGTGGTGCTCTGTGGGGAAGAGCACAATGAAAGCACCTCTTCAGCTGAGCTATTTTGCATATTGCCACAGGAAATCAAATGCCTTGCGATTGACCTACAAGATGGCACACTTGATCTCTCTCTCTCTCTCTCTCTCTCTCTCTCTCTCTCTCTCTCTCTCTCTCTCCCTCTCTCTCTCTAAAAGGCAGCCACCTCTGTCTGCTTTGCCCACCTCTTTCAAAACTCCAAGATTTAAATAGCAACTGCATATTGAAGAGCACCCTGGGAGAAAAATGTACTGACTTCTTACATAAACTCAAGGCAACTCGCTGTCGACAGCCTTTCGGTCGCTCAGGTTAGTCCTGTAAACCCAAAATGATGAGATGTTCGAGGAACACTGGGGGGGGGGGACCCCAACATTTTCTGCGGGAGCCACTGGAGGGGGGGGGGGTAAGCCGATAGCGGTGGCAACAGTGGGCAGGCCGACCTGGCTGGTGGTGTTTGCCCAGGCCCCAGCCGTCTAAAGGAAAGATATTGTTTTGCCCTGAAAAAGCCTCAGCCGCAGTCCGCATACCAGCATCCACTCAACATACCAATGGGCCCTTTGAAGATTACTCAAATGTTTGCCTTTGTCCACCCCCTCCCTCCCCCATCTGCTCCTATTCCTAGTCCTAACCTAGAGCGCTTCCTAAATGAGGAAAAGACGAGAAAGGAAAGAGTGGCGAATTAATAGAACTCAGCCACCTTCAGATTCTAGACGTTGTTGTTGTTGTTTTTCTGTAAGTGATGGGCGACGGAGACTCCGCGGCACGCTGACCCCTTGCTGGTAATTCCCAACAGAAAACGTTAAGACTCGATGGCGCGGAGCAAGCGTCTCATAAGTTTGCCGATCCTAATTTGACAGTTAACTCCTCCACGTTCATAGCACTTAGTATCTTCCGCAGTTAGGAGTGGACGGCAATAACGCCAATGGGTTAATTTAACAGAATGTGTTGAAAAAATCAGGACCCGCTCACCCCACACAAACCGCATTAATCCCGAACAAGTAAGTGGGCTTTCTATCAGGTCTATTTCAAAGCATTAGGGATTACCTCGCAGAAACTAAGCTGCTTGAACTCACAGGAGGTCAGCGGTATTGTGCTGCTCGCAGAGATGGAGGTGCCTGTGGTAGAGGCTAGGATAGACGGCAGGACAGGTCAGTTCCCCTTTTTCCACAGCTCTCTGACAACATCCCCAAATCCTTCTCCCTCCTTCTTTCCCCGCGCCGTTTTCATCCCCCGTCTCCCTCTCTCTCTCTCTCTCACCGTATAATCGAATATCTCCCACTACTTATCTATTCACTGAGCACCTAATGGTTAAAATCAATTACAGCTGGTATGCTGAAACGCCGAATATGGCTACACATGCTGATAATGACAGAGAGAGTGTGAGACTGGGGGGGGGGGGGAGAAAAGGAGCCCAGAAAGAGAGTGACTTGGGATTGTTCCAAGGGAGTAGCACAATTACCTCCAATCGATTGGTTATTGATTTGGAAGGGCGTTGAGGAGTATTTCAGTTCAACTTTGTCCATATCAATATCCTGATAGAATCATAAGGCGGTTAGAGCATGATGGTGCCATCTAAATACAATTGCAGAGCTGAAGCAACATTTGAAACAGCCGAATCGAATGATTTTACGACAACTTGCGTACAAAATTAAGCACACGTTTTAATGTCAGGGCGATCCCAAAAAAGTAAATCTAATCAACTCCCGCTAAAGAATTCATCTGATCTCCCTGCCATGTGTTCTGTCTGAAGTTGGTCTGATCAAATCAATGCTTCAAAAGTGGAGAGAACATGCCACGGGGGGGATCATATCTGAGCTCAAAGCACCTTCTTTCATTATTGCGGTTTTTTTTGTTGTTGTTTTTTTTGACAGAACGGTGTTTGTTATCTTAGCGCAAACAAGATAATCAAACGCGAAGGGAAAAGAAGAGATTGGAAGGAATTGGAGGTATCCAACAAAAAAATAAATTTAAAAAAATCGGTGCGAGCTACGTGTGTGTGATTTGAATGCGATGGAGGGAAGTGTGTGTTTTGGCCAGGATATAGGGAGGATGAGAGGTTTAAGAAAAGTGGGGAAAGGACAAACTCTTGCCAGCTTCTTTGTTCTTGCATCCCCGACACTACTCCAACCCCCTCGCCCTCATCCTCCACTTGTCTCCACCCTCCCCCCCCACCCCACCCACCCCCTTCTGCTATCGTTCCCATACCTGTCAGCCCAAATCTGCTTCACAGTCTCTTGCACATGGACACAGCCCAAATGACCCACAGTGAAGGGTGGGAACGGTTATTAAAAGGATCACATCTGGCTATTAATCTTAGAAAAGCAGCAGTGTGCGTTTCTCCGTTTCATAAAGACAGAAACTCACCTTGTGAAAAGAAAAAAAGAAAAACACACACACACAAAAAAAAAAAGCATTTGCGTTACAGCCTAAACTAATTCCCTGGGGAGTCAAGAGGCAGAGGGGAGGTGAGAGGGGGAAGGTGGCTAGGGTAATTAAGCATCATTTATGAGTGTCAGCCAAAAGCTGGATCAAAGCTGGACATTACACACACAAACACACACACACACACACACAACTCCTCACACGACCATCTGGTAAAGGCGTTGGTAGGAGAACGGGCGCAACTCTTATTAATATCTATGAGGATTATTAGGAAGACGGGCGAGGGTGGGGACGTCCGTCCATTCAGACCTCTGTCTCAAACACAAAGCCACCGGCACAGCATATACTCTCTCTCTCCCTCTGTCTCTCTCTCTCTCTCTCTCTCTCACACACACACACACCTGCTTTTATGGTTTAATTAGCCTCTATCCCAACTGCCCCGCCCCGTGAGCTCTGAAAGATTTCCATTGTAATCTCGACGCAGGTGAAACAGGAGACTATTTGACTAATCTACTAACCGCCCGGCATCAGTTTTCCTTCGAGCAGAGGGGGAAAAAAAAAAAAAAAAAAACGCAACAGTAAAACAGACAACCTCTCTGCTTGGGAAAAGGAGAAAAAAAAAAGATAAAAAGTGTGAAAATTTGCCTGTTCGGGTTTTCAGCTCTGAACTTTTCATGGCATCATGCGTCTCCATGACAGAACATGAAAATCTAT
Source organism: Fundulus heteroclitus (assembly GCF_011125445.2). Classification (NCBI taxonomy): domain Eukaryota; kingdom Metazoa; phylum Chordata; class Actinopteri; order Cyprinodontiformes; family Fundulidae; genus Fundulus; species Fundulus heteroclitus. The sequence continues at coordinate 20,397,326 of NC_046381.1, forward strand.
ATCTCGCAGTCAAGCAGCATCTAGTGTGAAGTGTCTGACAAGATTCCTTTTTGAAGAAAATATCAACTCCAAGTCTGTCGAGGAGCGCAAGACAAGGACGCTGTTATCGGCACCCTGTGTCTGGTACAGGCACACGTGGACTCAAGTGGAAAAATAGTAACTTGATACCCATAATTTGCGAGTGTTTTTTTATGAATCTGCGCAGTACCGCACCTCTGCGAGTGCATACGCATTCATGTGTGTTTGTGTGTAGCTGAGAGCCCGCGCCATAAATGGGGCAAACGCTTCAGAAATAGACCCAGACGTTTTTCTATTATAGCCGCCATCACAATGATATTTTATGCAAATCTATGGGAGTCAATCTCCTGTCCATTTCCCCATCACACTAGTCCAAATGACGGTCCAATAATTTGGGTTGCATATATATTGGGCCATTTGATTTTTAAATGAGAGAGAGCAGGCTTGACCCTTGCTAATAGTCAAGGCACAGCGGTGGACCTAAAATTGCCAGATGCACAATCAAAGCGACCTCCATTTGAGCTCAATAGAGGGAAATTAAAAGTCAAAGGAACAGGATAGAGATTGAAGAAGTCAAGAAGAAAAAAAAAATCTTGATTGATGGAGAAAAAAGAAAGTGATCTACAAATCTAGACTCCCTTCCTTTCTCTCTCTCCTCCTATCACTTATCTACTTTAATTCCCCTTGCCCTATGATTCCAAGCCCTGGTGTTGCCAAGAGGATCATAGGTAATGAGATGCCCTATCTGCTGCTCCCCAGGGGTCAGGCAGCAAGACGGAGGTGGAATGAAAGCGACTCAAGAAAGAAAATGAGTGAGGCAGAGGTGGTGGAAAAAAAAAGTATCTAAATGTTGTTTAGGTTCCGATTCAATTCAAACATTTGCCAATTCATACCCTCCATCTCATACTTTTACATTGCCATTTTTTTCCCTTCGTCCTCACATTTTATGTCTGAGAACAACAAGCGTCATGGTTTTATGGAATAGAACCATTTGATACTGTTTATTTTTTTTATTGGTAGTACAGTATTTTCATGAGGAATGAAGATGAAACGTTCTGGAAATGTTCTAATCTCATTTACAATTTTAAATCAACTGTATATTATTTTTTCCTCCAGACTTTGTGTTATGCTACTTTTCCATTTATTTTGGCTATGACCCTGGTTGGCACCCTTGACTCTTGAAATCTGTGGGATCATAACCGCTCTTTGTAACAAAATAACCGTAAAGCATCTAATTTTAGAAGATTGTATTTAATGGCATCAAATATTCCCAATTTCCTTGAAGTGGACTAGGATTACCTTATTAAAAATGTATTTAAATGGTACATTGTTAAAACGGGTCCAAAACAAGCCCCTGGGGGGGTATATACCGATGCATGGTTGGTATGGAATGTCCAACAGCAGATGAAACGTACAAAACTACCACAGCATGGAAACGGCAGAGGGGGAAATTCACCCGATCCTTAAGTCAAGGTTTGCCGTTAAATGTGAAAGCTACTTAAGAGTCTGACACACTTAGTTTAAAGCAGATTGTGAGAAAGTGAGCGAGAGGAGGGGAAAATGCCCTGTCCATCCCGTATGTCCATTTCCACCAGGATTATGACGGAAACTTGGAATGGCTAGCGGTGGTTTCGAACAGTTAAAGATTTATTTGGATAGCCATAACAGAAGCAGGTGCCATGGTCTCTAAAACACGGTGTGTATGCCTCTGTGTGTGTGTGTGTGTGTGTGTGTGCGTGTGGTCCTTGACTGTGCCACATTGACCATGAACATTCTCAGCTCCTAATGACCCAGGGGCAAGCGCAACGCAGATCTCAACCTCAAAGCTCTGCTGGGACACATGCACACACAAACACATATGTTCACCTCGAACTAAACCCCCTACTTAGCCAGCCAGCGCATGAGGCTGGCACTGACAGATTTACTCTCGACTCCATGTGCATCAAGGCTAGTGTTTGTTATTAAGAATCATAACGAATCCATACATCATAATATTCAAGTCTGAGCTAAATACCAGTCAGGCCAGCTATGGACAAGCTAGGCTACAGATCATAGGCTGGTAGCGCACACACTTTGTCACAACATCTCGTGCTTTGTCGACTTTTCTAGAGGGATGGGGATTTGTGCAGGGCTGACAGCCTTTATAGCGGCAAAGTAAGATTCAACGCCCAGTGTTTCCAGTTAACGTCTAAATGCAAGAATGCTATGCTACCCGAGCCACAGTTTTCCCTATGATGAATAAACCAGGACCAATCAGACTGTCTACGTTTCCGATAAGAGGCGAGAAGCAGACCTCCATTTTTTTTATTTTTTTTTCATGTAAGGCCTGTGAGTTCCTTTGCCACCTGCTGTGCCCTGGACACCAGATGACTTGATGTCCATGAACTGCTAATGTCATTTCCCTTTTTCTGTTTCAAAGTCTGGAGGGAAAAAAAAAAAAAGAACTTTCAAACTCTCAATTCCCCTCAGAAGTACTCAATGGCCGCTACAAAGCGGCCATAAAATCTCCTGAATATGCTTTTTGTTTGTATCTTCAAATGGTTTCCCATGCCATAAAGATATTCTCTGTTTCCAAAAAAGCCAGATGGTGAAGTCTTCAACACTCGGATCTTTTATGCGCGCGGCCAAGCTACCACTATCCCCATGTGCTTTTCACCTCTGCCAATACATAAAAGGAGAGGTGTTTTTCTGGTCAAATAAAGAAATGATTTTTTTTTTTTTCCCCCTCTCAGCTTTTGCTCTGCAGCTCACTTAGCCCAGTCTACACGTTTTTCTAGCTCTCTTTCTCTCTGTTTTACCACCACATGTCCAAGGGTAAAATAGTGGAATTTCTGCCAGAGGCATTAAAAGCGTCATCTGTGGAACAGATTTGTTGAGGCCTGTGGACTGGGTGGGTGGGTAGATGAGGTAAAGGGGTGTTTGGGTGCGCACAGGGGACATTGGGATGACCCTCGCTTGCCTTGGCAAAGCTGGGGTATGTACGTTTCTGAAAAAGGTACTTCCTGATTCTGCAAACTGCCTATAGAAGATCAAGAAAAAAAAAGAATGAGAAAACTTTTATTAGACTTCTAGGATTCCTCCAGTTTCCACACAACACACCGATATTGTTACCTTTTTGTGCGATAAAATCGCTGCCAATATTTTATGTAACCTTGGTAACTTATCTTAAAAGCGCCTCGTATTAAATCAATGGAAAAGGCAGCCAAACGTGATTCAACCCTTTTAAATGCTTTTACATGTGTGGAAACAAAGACACATGGACGAGCACGAGAGCCTTCCCTTGACAAAAAAGGAGATTCTGATTTGAGTCAACTAATCATGCTGATTCAATATGCCACGGCCTCAGGTAATGCAGTCTAATGTGAAAGCTGCACGTTTGCTCAGAATTTCTCAATTTCCCTCGAGCAGAGACATCTCCAGTTCATCTCGTGCCAAGTTCAGCCTTTGCCAAACTGTTGACAATCTTCTGTTAATATGAACATCCTGTGGAAGTCAGCTAAGACTGTTTTAGATAGCCCTGAGAATGGCAATTAGTCTAATCCAGTTAAGAAACTGTCTTTAAGATCCAGTCAGATTTCCTAAATAAACGTAAATCCTTAAGGAATAAACAATGACATTTTGCTAAGAATAAAAGCAATGCTGGTTAAAGTTCAACGGGTTAAGTGGCTCCTTTAATAACAGAATGACTTGATTTAAAAACAGCAACAAGTAATGTGCTTAACATTTAAGAGATGCAGAAATAAATGAGCTGAAGGTAGCATGCCCAAGCGCCACCAGACTGTTCAAACTACAACACTCTTTTTTTCTGAAAGCTGTTACCGAGAAAACAAAACCAAGTATCCGTAAGGTGTTTAAAAAATGAAGTAAGTGGCGGCGCAAAAGGTGCCGGCTGCTACCTAAAGATACTATACCTGAATTTATTTTTTACTTGTTAAGACTTTTTACGCATTAAAAGACGTAATTTGATAATAACAATTGACCAATTGATAAGGAGATCAAGCAAATCCAGATTTTTTTATTTTTTTTATAGGAATAAGCAGTAAACTGGGGACAACCCGGGAACGATTTTCTCTACCAATGGCAGAACGAGGTGTGGAACCGTTGCTAAACAGCAGCTCCTCCAGTGCGTCCATGACAGGGTATGAAAACAAAGCAGAATGCATCTAAGTATTGACCATTCCCATAAGAAAATATAATGTACCCGAGACTTAAGTCAGAGAAGACAAAGAAAAGTTCCTCAATGAAATCTTGTTCCCTCCAGAGAATTGTGCAGAAGTTTGAGGCTCGTTTAGTATTGTGCATGTTTTTTTTTTTTCATGGCGGGAAAAAGCAGCAAGCTACAACTGCCAATGAGAGTACAGTGGAGCAACTGAGGAGGACTTTTGGCCCACTCAGACCTTGACAAGGCCACCTCAATGAATATTTTTTTTTTTGATTTGGAGTTATTTAGAGGTGGATTTGCTGATGTTCAAGATTTTCTAAGAGTACAGTTTAAACTTAGATAGTTTTGACAGCTTTTCTAACAACCAGTAAAATTAGCATTTGAGAATTGCATCCTCAGTTTATTGTTTGACATTTATTTTTGTTTGACAATCTGTAGGATTTAACTGGGACAAAGAAAACAATAACTGAAAAAGGGAATAAAGACAATTTCACATCACTATACATCCTCAGTGAATATATGCACAGACTGGTGTTTACAGCTCCTGACACTAAAAAAAAACGCTAATAGAACTAATTGCCAATATAAGATGCTAACGACGGTCCACAGTGTCACCCAGTAATCATTTTGTTTTTGTTTTAAATTAGTAAAACCCTAATTCGCAGCTACTGCTGTCTCACACACAAGTTGTGACCTAGCCTCGGCTTCTAATGTAAATAATTAGTAACCGCGCACGAAAGGATATTTCAAAATATAGTTCTAAAAAGGAAAAGTTAGAACAGCTATATGAAAAAACAGAGCTCTGAAGTCGATCACCAAAACTCATCTCTAACATTACGCTGTGTACCTCATCTTGAATATAGTATATCAACCTCTTGCAAATATTTGTTGAAATAAATCTATGACCCCCTTTATTTTATTTAAAAGTGGGCAATTGAAAGTCAGAAAATTATATCTCAACGATTTATATGAATCGCTGATTAATGTTTACATACTCTTCCTGCTATCTTTCCCACATCTACATCTTCACAACATACAAACTCATTCAAATCCACACACACAACTAAATGTCAGTGCCAAATTTTACAGCTGTAAAAGGAATCCTCTGTAATGCATCCCAGTTGATCCGGTCCTGCAGGGTGAGGCCTTTGAAATGTAGCGACATCCAATTAAGCTGAAATCCTTAATCACTCTAAATATTTAGGAGAGGAAAACAACGCCAAACACTGGACATATTTCAGTTTCTTTGCAAAACATCTCTATGAAGTGTAGAAGGTTTAATTGCTTTTTAAAACTCAGTTCTTGCTGCATTTCCCAGCCTGATATAATGACCTACTAGTGCAGTAAGACTAAAGCGTGTCATCAGTAAAAGAGTTTAACTTTTCTTCTTTTTTGGCAAAAGAAGAATGTGTTTGTCTGCTGGGGAGGCACTTATGTATTCTTGGAAAATGATATATCAAAATAAAGCCAAAAATCCATTCCATCGCAGGAAGATCACCAAAATGCATATTTTGTAATCTTTTTTTAATATAAACACTGCCCTCAGCATTCAGATTGTTTGCTGCTTTTTTTTTTTTTTTGTCATACACACTAAAGACAGATCAAACATCAAGAGTAACATTCATTCTGCTCTGGCTGTCCCAACAGAAAAAAAATTATTTGCAAATGCTATGCTTAATATAGATATTTTTTTTTTGAATAATTCCAGTGCCATTTTTTACCGCAAAGACAGCTGAAGGTAATCGACTTATCAAGGATAATCTAAACTCACTGATGTTACATGACTGTATGTGTAATAAGAACGAACAGCAGTGCCAGCAGTGCCAGGAAATGTAACCATATCAAACCGAGATCTGCTTCGTTACTCTCACGGTGACCTTTTTTTTTTTTATCTTTGTCGTTCCACTCTCATGGGAACTTTTTATCTGTGTGACGTTGCACTTAAGAGGACAAGACGAATGCTGTTAAAACAAAAAATACGGCAATTTATCATTTATTATTGTACTTTGCCGGTGCACTGATATTTTCAAGATAATTTTTGGTGTGGCCATCAACAGCTGAGACTTTTTTTCTTTTCTTTGCTTGGACAAGAGGAGTGATTTTTTTTTTGCATGGTACATTGCAAGCAAAAGGGTTTTTACCTTGTAGAGGCGGATGGCGAACTCGTGCCTCTGGTTGGTGGCGTGCAGCCTCAGCTTATCCACACTGTTGCTGTAGTAGTCGCAGGCATTGCACTTCAGGTGCACCGGGTTGCCGATGGCCACGCACTTTAATCTCCACTGGTTGGCCTTGCCTCCCTCCTTGATGTGAGCCACCAGCTGATGTTTCTGCATGTGCTTGTCCGTCTTGCAGTGCAGCTGAAAGTTGGCCTTGAGCTGCGTGTTGTAGCTGCAGAGCTTGCACTGGTAGACATCGCCCACCACGCAGCGCCACTCCTCTTCGGGCAGGGCGCGCTCAGCGTTGATGTGGGCGTTGAGGGCCTCTAAGCTGTCTGTGGAGTAGCAGTTGCACACGGCGCACTGGTAGAGGCGCAGCGAGGGGTCGCTGATGGGTGGCGACAGGGACGAGAGGGAAGGGTCTGCCGAGGACATGCCCCCCATTCCGCCCGACGACACCAGGGATAGATCATCCGCCATCAGCTGGCCGCCGGCAAGGCGCAACTCTGCTGATAGGTCGTTATTCACTACGGAGAAAATGAGCGAAAACGCGCGTTAGGCAGCGAACTGGAAATAAATTAAGAGGCTGTAAAAGGTAATTTTTTTTTAGGTTAGATAAAAGAAAGAAAGAAAAAACAGAAATATGTCAGTAATACAAAGGTGGCGTGAGAGCGAGAAGGCTAACATATGCGTGTGGGCTGATATCCGAAGGAGAAAAAGAGAAAAATACACGTTTTTTTTTTATTAAATGAAATTAAGGGCAGAAAAGAAGATTCTCCCATGCAGGCCTATCCTGCACAAAAGGGGTTTGATCAAATAAAGCCTCACAGAGAAGTAAGGCTACTTACAAAGTCTTGTCTATAAAAAACCCTAATAGGATTGAATCAGGATCAATTACAATCATCCTTTTCAACTTGCTAACTCGCTCATCAGGTAGCTTTAATTACTGCTCTCAGCAATAGTGGCACAATGGTTTCAGGGCTCTGGGCTTTTCCCGCATCAACCAAAGATTTGAAAAGCTGATCAATGCATTACACGCGCTTTTCTTTTTTTCTTCCGCCCACTAACCCTAGGACAAAAAAAAAAAAACGAGATCTGCAATTCATGCAAATGTAATTAACACATGCGTTTGATCCCTTCATTGTCCTGCTATGAATGTTACCAAAGTTAATCATGTTTTTGTTTCTTTTTAAGTTAAGATAATATCACAACACAAAACACACCAAAGGAACCCACATCTTCTAAATAATTTGTTTTACAAAATCATTTTCTCCAGTTAAGTGATGGCAGAATCTACATAAACAGAGTCAGACAAAGCTACATAAACTTTTCTTAAATGCTAAGGCGGATTAAAGAATGCAAAAAAAAAAAAAAATGATTTATGCTTGCATGCATCATACTGAATATGCATTTCAGTTTGAATCAGTTTCCTGCTCCTACCATTTATACCTAGGTACATCTGCACTCACTATGGGGAGCTGTGAGTTATCAGTGTAATTCACCGAGAGTACATCTGCTAGCTGGGCTGTGACCTCCACACTGGAGGAGGGAGTGGGTGTGCAGCACTGCAGGGTCATTGTTAAATCTCTCTCACTCCTACGGGAATCCGCTTCCTGCTGTTAGTGTGTGTGTGTGTGTGTGTGTGTGTGTGTGTGTGTGTGTGTGTGTGTGTGTCCGTGTGTGTAAATCCATCTCTGAGTAAATGAGTAAAGGTTGGATTGGTGTTTATATTGTGGTGGCGATGATGGTGGTTGTGATGTAGAGGGGGTGGATTAAGCTGATTTAAGAAAATTACAAATGAAAGATTAAGAATAATTCTCATGTGGCATCTCATAATCATTTTTTAATCAGTGAGAGGGTTCAAAGAAAGGAGACAATGACAGAGGCACCGCATGAGAGCAGAGATAAGAGAGAAAGAAATCGAGAGAAGGATAAGCGGAAAGGGGGCTAGGGCAAAAACGATGGAAAGTGACAAAGAAGGTGAGAGGGCACAGAGAGATTGACGAAGAGCAACAAAAGAAACACACACAGATTAAAAAAAAAAGCATACCAAGATGGCATCAGATAAATGAGATGAAACAGACAGAACTGGTTGTATTAAAAGAAAATCAACAAAAGACATCAGAAAATTGAAGTTTAAGAACAATAAATCAAATTGGGTATTTCTTCTTTTAAAAACCCTAATCTCTAAAATCTGTCAGGCATGCTTCTCTTTCTCGGGAGGCAAAATTTGAATCACCTAGGCCAGATCCGAGAGCAGCTGCAGTCGCAGGATCCAGCTGAAATGGGTTAATCATCATCTGGGCATCTGGTCCACCGCTGCCAGCTGGATTCTCCAATTTAACTCCTGCGAGCCCCATGTTCTGAGCCAGGTAGTACTGGTAAAGCTCTGCCTCGGCCGGTGCCAGGCCCAGATGGAGGCTGTGCTGGATCTGCTTCATGTTCTGCTGCAGCAGCATCATGTTGTGCATATGCTTCTCGCTGGTCATGTGGATTCGTAAGTTCCGTGCCACATTGGTCTCATAGTCACACACCTGGTGAAAAAAAAAAAAAAATGAAGGTTTTGGATTCAGCTTTATTGGCTACCTTAGCAAGAACTCCATTTATAGCTGTATGACGTCTGGAATGGAAACTAAGAAATCAGGAGCATCAGTTTAATATTAAAACATGAACCAACAAAAGACAGCTTATCTGTGCGTTAACGGTACTGGTGCAAATATACACCGTTTCATTTGATGTAGCAATAATAAGATAAGATGCTCGGATATATAAGACACTGGTTTGTTATAGGGGTCAGATGATCTGGCTGAGGGGGGGGAAAAAATAATAGACACAGTGACGCACAGATAAATAACTGGCTCATTGTGCAGACAGTGCAACAAGCTAATTGGCATGTGTGCAACCACTATGCTACAATAATGCTCTGTTTATTTCAATACCTCACAGCGCCAAGTGGGCTTCTGCTTGGGCTTGGATGGAGAGGGAGCACTGCAGCCTCCACCAAGGCTGGAACTGGACACGGGGTTGGCATGGTTGTGATTATACGGTGCCTCACTGCCACCATTCTGGAGTGTTTGCACGTTATTCAGATGCTTGTCTGACTGCATGTGGATGCTAAGGTTTCCTTTGGTGGTGGTTGAATAATTGCATACCTAAAAGAGAGGGATTGTTGCAGAAAAACTGATGTATGATAAACATTAAAGCATTTATGACAGACACTAACAGGTACCTGATGAGAGAATAAGCATTTAAATTGAGGCTTTCTTTAGATTATCACAAGTGTGCTTTGTTGACAGAAGCGCTTTAATGTCCATATCTTGATGCAATATTTTAAAGGAGTAAAACTGTCTTGTTATTAATGATGCATAACCTAACTGACACGTGCCTGATGAAACAATTTAAAAGGAAAATTGCCTTATTAATCTTGTAGAGACTATCCAATTAATTTCCAATGCTTATGTCATCTAAGCAGACTGAAAAGTTATGGTCAAGCTTTCATAAAGGTAGACAATCAAAACCAAAAGGATAACCTTTTAGATAAGCACATTCAGAGACAAATTACATGGCAAAACAAAATCCAAAGGATAAGATAAAGGATGGACAGACCTCACAACGGAAGGGCTTGTATCCGCAGGTATAGCTTTCGCCTCTAGCTAAACGAGGGTGAGGCTGTCCTGTCCGGCAGTACACACATGATCCACCAGACTCTGGATGTTTTTCCTTCATATGAGCATCCAGTGTTTGCTGGTACTTGTAGTGCCAGTTACACTTTGGACATTTTAGCGTCTTGCAGGAATTACGTGAATGCATCATTGTCATGTGTCCTCCTAGAGACCGAGAGGATCCCAAGACTGTGTCACATTTGGGGCACTCCACCCCACTGCCTGGGGATCCTTCACCTGGACCAGGAGTTCCTGGAGTCCCTGGGGTTCCAGGTGTACTAGTGTTTCCTGTGTTTTGATGTAATGGACCGGGACTCTCATCATCTCTGCGCAGCATCATCATGTCAAGGGGATTAGACAACGGTGATAACCCATCCCGGCCTGCCAGGCCTTCAGTGGTTGAGTCATTGCTGTTTTCACGCTCTCTGCCAGCTGCTAGGGCAGTGGACAGAAGGCTCTTCTCCATCTCCAGCTTCTCAGGTACAGGCAGGGAAGAAGAGGAGGTGGATGCAGGGCCTTTGCTGTCACTGTTCAACTTAAGCACACTGTTGGAAAGGGGGGGGTTACTTTGGTTTAAGAGAGGGAAATCTTTGCTACTGGTGCTGTCGGCCCGCTGGCTTGCCATTGCCATGGTCATTGCCTGTTCCTCCTCCTCATCTGCCTCCATCTCTGCTCCTCCACCAAGTGAATAAGCATCCTCATCCTGTTCTGGACTTTCTTCTCCCACTGTACCGGGCTCCCGCTTAATGGGCGGGTACTGGCTCAGGTCCGGCCCATTGGGTTGCAAAGTGCATGTGTCCCTAACGTGGCCTTTGCAGTCACTATCAGAGTTCCGACTTTCTAGGCTGCAACCAGAGGCAGCAGCAGTAGAACTCCCACTGAGGGTTCTGTGGGCACCAACCCCACTCCCGAGGTTTGGGTTGGTCTCAGCCTTTGGCATGGTTTGGGTTCTGGGGGTTTGGTCAGTAGAGGAGCTGCTGGCACTGCCCTTCAGGAAGGCAAAGCCTGCCTGAAGAGAATCTGCATTCTCCCCACTACTGTGGAACGCATTCCACAAGCCACGGAGCCCCGTGTCTGGCCCCAGGAAGTTGGCAGGTGAGGGAAAGTGGGGTAGCACAGCGTTTGGGGGTTTTTTTGGTTCCAGAAAGCTTATAAGAGGTTCTTTGTCCTTGCCGATGCCCTGGATGATGGCAGAGACATGCTTGTTGCTCAGCAGCTTCTGTTCCTGCTCATTCAGGGTCATACGGTGGTCATGGACAGCATGTGTCACGAAGGAACGGCTGTAGCCAAAAGACAGCTTGCACAGGAAACACATCAGCACAGGTTTCCGCCGCCCATCAGCCACACAGCCCTCAAACTTGGACAAGTCCACATTGTTGGGGACATCTTTGGACACACAGGAGTTTTTGGCTGCACCATCCGCCTTTAGATAGTCTTTGTCATGCTTGTGGCGGAGGTCATAGACACGGAAACTGTGCAACACAGGACCAGCGCCCACCAGCCCTCCAGCTGAGGTATTTGGGAAGGAGGGGTGGTCAGCCGCTAGTGATTTGCTCCCAAGGGATGAGGCGATGTGGAAGGTGTTGATGATCTGGGGGTAGAAGGACATGGGTGCAGCGGGCTGCTCCAACCGTTCCCCTGCTGGGCTGAGGCCACTCTGGCCACTGTTGCCCTGGGCACTAGGGAAGGTCTGGGGTGACAGCAGGCCCCTGAATTGAAGAGACCCAGAGAGCCCCCCCTGGTTGCCACGCTGCTCTTTGGAGTCCTCCAGGATAAAGGCAGAGCCATCGGGCTGGTAGATGATCTCGCCACACAGGTTCTCCACATCACTATCCTCTTCCATCTCCATTTCACTGTTCATATCCCCTACATCTGCGGCACCAACCTCACGTTCTCCTTCATCCTCACTTTCCTCCCCAATCATCCCTTCAACCTCCTCATCCTCCTCATGATCTCCAGCAATAGGCAGGCGGGCATTAGGGCAGTGGTGCTCCATATATTTTTGTAAACTGGAGAAGGAATTAGAACATTCGTTGCAGGGGATCTCCTTTGCCGGTGCCACAGGGGATGTGGCAGGGGCAGAACAGTCCGAACCCAAAGCTGCTCCTCCTCCTACTCCTGGTAAAGTTCCGGTAACACTCCCTTTGTTACCGGAAGTAAAGCTTTCTCTCTGACCCTGCTCCGTTACAGGGTCAATAGTTGCACTGACAGTGGTGGGGGTAGTAGTGGATCTACGCGGACTCACAACTGGCCGTCCAAGGCCATTCTCCAACTCTCCAATGGCAACAGGTGACGACTGCTTGTTGATGCTGTTTGTGACAGTGGTCTCCATGGAGACAACTGAGTTGTCCTCAGCAGCAGCATCCAACCTCTGGCCACCATAGTCCTGCTGCCGTGATGACACCATAGGGGGAGAGTCACAAGTTGCCATGATGACCACTACATAGGGATCTCATCTCATCGAGCCCAACAGGGACCTGATTAAGGAAGAAAAACAAAAAAAAAAGATATTTAGCATCTCAGTTGTGTTGTAGACCTGTGTTATAGTAGACTATATATATATGGAAAGCATACAACAAATTTATCCAACATGAGTTGTTGTTCTGCTATTGAAAAAAGGTAAGAAATTTTAAAGGCATTAATATAATCTCTTAAGAAGAAAGTTTTCAAGACTGGTGAATATTGCTTTTGTTAAAAGGTTATTACTTTTAACAAAAGCAAGGCTCGCAAATTCTGATACAAACAGATGGATCAACATTAGGAAAAACAATAAACTGTTACTTTATGAAAACAAAAGATGGAAGGACTTCAGTCAACCATGGCATGTTCCTACCAGCTTGGGGTTAGCAATTTGGCAGTGCAGCCTTCTGGTCATAGAAACAAAAAGAGTACTCAGAGATCATCTCCATCCATTATATTAACTTGTTTTCTTATGAAACTCAGGACAGAAAGAAGTAAAAATTCACAGAGAAAGAGTACAGCACAAAGGACTAGCTTCCATGAGGAATATTGTTTGGAATACCAGTGAGATGTTATCAATCTTGGGTGGGAGCCCATCTTTGAACCCATGACTACATCTTTCGCTTGGATTTTCACAACAAGGTACAAACACTAAGCCACCAACAAACACACAGTGCAGAAAACAACACATCCCAAATCCACTAGCATGTACTCAGAATTCCATGGTGTTATCACAATAAAAAATTCTTTCAAAAGCATAAGAACCAAAAGTCCATTGCTAGGTTGAGAAAAATCCATCCTTGCTAAACTACTTGCATCAAATGAATTTAATTTGAACATGCTAGTGTTTTTCCCTGTGATACAGTATTAGGCTTCTTTCGGAAGCTTGCCTGTAAATGAGCTAACCTTAAAGGAAAGCTTTAAACAGCCACGTTAACCTTTAACCCAATCCACCTGCTGCTTAACTCTCTCTCTTTTTTCTGCCAGCCTTTTCCTCACAACAAAGCTACAAAGCAATTAGGGGATTAATCCACAACAATCCAGGGCTAAACAAAGCTGGTGGGAGGGGACAGTAAAAGCGTGAGGAATGAAATCAAACACGAGGACCAAGTGTGTTTTTAAGGGTGCACGTGTGTGCAAGTGTTACAATCAGGTTTATATGTCCCAGAGATTAGAGATAATATAGGAGAAATTGTGTTTCTGTCGCACTTAGCATAATAGAGTTTGTCAGATTAAAGAAAAATATACAAAAAGGAAAGACAAAGAATATTACTCCCAATTGAAATATATATATATATATATATATATATATATATATATATATATATATATATATATATATATATATATATATATATTTGTTTGTGTGTGTGTGTGTGTGTGTGTGTGTTTTCAATAAAGCCCTTGTTGGTTTTTGCTTTAGGCAATCCTCTTTGAGGTAACAACTGTGGTCCTCTACAGCACACACCTCTACAGGCAAACACACATGTTTTTATGTTGACTCTAATTGTAATTGCAAAAACATTAGCAGCAATTTGCCTTGCATTCTAATGCAAAAAGATGAAACAGCGAAACTGAATCATGCTAGAAGCATGCGGGGTAATGACACACACATGAAGTTCCTACCCTAATGCATACGTTTATTCTAGACTTTGCTGCATGATCTTTGTCGTAAAAATGTGCAGGCGAAAGGCTTAGTCGGTGGTACGGAATGAAAACAGTTTAGTGCAAATAGATTTAAAATTTTGTCTCAATTAAGACTTTTTTTTTTTACAGTCAGTCTTTTTACATCCTGAAAATAAAAAAACAAATTAAAACAAATTCATGTGCTCCTTACTGATGTTCAACAAACCCACAGTCGCATATTTTCATATCTTCCCCAGTGTCAGTCTTCCAATGCGCCTGTTAAACATGTGATTGTGGGTAAAGCCTCGCCAGAGCAGTGGGTTTGATGGGTAATGCGACACATACAACAGGATTTACTACATGTCGGTGGTGTCATTTTACTCCTTAGTTCATTGGGGAGCGACCCCTTTGAATTGTAGCTCGGACATAAAACATTGTGGTTTATGAATTATGCATCTCTTTAAGAATGGAATTATGTCTTACAGTTAAGCCAGTGTGTTAAGCACTTGGAACTGACACATCATCCCCCCCTAATGCTAACAGGTTCAGAGCTGTTTACATGTGTGCTCCCTGCCAACAATAACATAAGTGTCCATTATTTTCTTTCCTCTGATTCTAATTGACCCCACAACTTTTTCCACCAATGAATCACGCAACGTGCAGAGCACGTACTGCCAGCTGCTTAGTGTTAAATACATAATCTTTGCTAGCAGTTGGATATACTGACACTCTCTCTCCCCCCCTCGCTGTTAAAAAGCTATGTAGCTCGAGAACATGTTTTTCATAGAGTAAAAATAAATATACACGCAATAATCAAACATGCCCTAAGACCATCAATTATTTCTGAATTCATCCTGATCGACTCTACGTGCTGAAATTTGTCAGTTTGTCTGCTAGGAAGGCGTTTGATGTGGCTCAAGATCTGTCAGTATTTAAATGCCTCAATATTTCTGTGTGTCACCATCAAGAATATTAAAATAAGCAAGGATTAAGAGTCCTGCAGGGGAAGACCATTGCTTTAGGTTTCACAATCTGTCTTTATGTTCAAGACTCTTGTTCTAAAAGTACAAAAACAAGCAAGTTTTTGAGTTTATGACGGTGTCCCCTAGATGTCCTCGAGGTGACAACAATCACTATAGAAGAAGTCTCCACCACCTTTAAGTTGTTTTGTTTGGCAGCATTTAAGGTAGCCGGTAGAAAACAGACAGACAGAAGTTTTTAGCACTGTTAACAGACCCCGACTGGCTAACGGCTAACAACGCTAAACTTTGGAATCTGCTCCGAGGATTCCCAGACACACTCAAGTAAAATGTCTGTTTCGTGGTTTTTCAGTCTCAACGGCGATTATTGACCTTCTGGTCATACTTCTAATGATCCAACCTGAACAAGATAATCCTACACTAAATAAAGATTCAACAAAGCACACATTTGAGATTTCTGTGGAAATTATGCAAACCTTATCTATTTTGGAAACAGAAGCTACAACTCCAATGCTTTTCTGTCATGAGGACCAAGATAGGCCTAGACAGTCATAAAAAAAAAAAAAAAAACATATATATATATATATATATATTAGGGCTGGGCAACGATTAAAATATTTAATCGCGATTAATCGCCCTGATTAATCGCGATTAATCGCGATTAATCGCATTGTATTTACAAACTCCAAGAATGAATTCAAAAGTAGTGTAAAGAGCACTTTTATTTTAATGTTCTGCTGCCATTTGAACAAAAGTGTTGTAACATTTGTAGCACTTATTTTATACTGGATATTTTCAACCCATCTATTGAATTTAGTGCACTAGTTGATCTTTTCTTCATAAGAGAACAAGCACTGCAGCCAAAATATGGCCTTTTTTATACCTGCTGTATATTAGCCAGTCCCTAAGCTTGATGTATCATGAAACTGTTGACCTTTTGGGTTTTGTGGTTTTTATTTTATTATTACAATTTAATAATAATAATAATAATAATAATAATAATAATGTTATGTTCAGTGTTTTTTCGCTAATCCACCTCTTATATATTTCAATCCTTATGTAATTTTGTCTGTGTTGTGTGCACCTGCCTGTTGCTTTAATCCTATAAATTTCCCCGTTGTGGGATAAAAAAAGGATTAGCTAATGTTATCTTATCTTAAATAACACTTTTTAATATATGTACTGGGTTCTTTCAAGGTCTTAATTACATGTTATGTGTGGGCTCCAGTAACATCCATCCATCCATCCATCCATCCATCCACTGATCTACCTGGATGTTCCCTGGAGGACTGAAACGCCTCAGTCAGAGACGTCTGTGGGTCTGTCGGGGCAATGAGAGAAGTTTCGTCTCCTCTCTCCGTTTCTGGGGCTCGACGTTTTCATGTTTTTTCATGTGCTTAGATAAATTTGTTGTGTTTCCACTGAAATTAACCGGCTTTTTACAAAACATACAGCTTGATTTCATTTACGGTATTAAAATAAAGCCAAACGGTGCTACTTCCTCTGTTCATGTTTTTTCGCTGCTGCGGTCTCTCTCAGCTGTTTGTGTATTAAGTTTGTGTGAGAGCTGAGTGCGCGGGCCAGGCTGAGCCTGCGTGCTGATTGGCTGGCGCCGCTGAGCCATGTACGAGAGGGGAGGGGGAGAGTGCTGCCGAGACAGCGCGCTGCAGTCAGCGCGCCTGCTGACTGACACTGACTGAAAGCATGTGAGCAACGCGTTAATGCGCGATAAAATAAATATCGCCGTTAATAGTCTAATGAATTAACGCGAAATTAACGCGTTAACTTGCCCAGCCCTAATATATATATATATATATATATATATATATATATATATATATATATATATATATGGATTAGTAAACACTGGACTGGATTATCCAACACTGATACATTAAAATGATATATTTTTTGGTCTTGTTATTCAAACCCAACATCACGTTCCATCTCTTGAGCTGGGTGTTTTGTTACACCTTCTACAGATAAATGTATCCTCTTTAATGATATGTAATGACATTGTCTTGATGGCAAACATATCAGATATTTCAATCAGCGGCCTACCTGGGGTTCAAATCAAGTTTTTGGATACCAACACCCTCACCTTCACCAATATCTAAAGTAGTTCCAGTCTATCTCCTCTTCATTGGCTATGCTTCACACCTTTTTCCCAACAGCAGTATCCACTTGTCCTTCTTTTAAGGCAGATCATATTACTACCAGCTAAGAAACATTCCTGTTTCTCTCCCCCACTGGCTTCCTTCGCTCTGCTAACCAACCAGACTACTTTCATTTGCAAGAAAGAAACAGACAGACAGATACATAGAGAGAAACTAACAATGAAGGTTTTTTTTTTTTTCTCCACAACGCAGAAACAGTTCCCTTCTTTTTAACAGGAGAACAAAGGAGGTGGCCTGAGCTGCTCCTACCTCTGTTTTTTAATTAAGCATGTCCCCCTTGCTTTCACACATATACACATGAACACTGGATGACACAAACACACACACTTACACACACACACACACAAAGTAAGACAGACACACATAACATTAAGGTAATTAAAGTGGCAGATCAGATCCACTGAGAGGCAAATAATAGCCCAGGAATGCCTGCTTGGGACACCACAAGTTCTGATGGGTGAAAGGGGCTAAGAAACTCCTTAGCCTTTTGTTTTTCTCCACCCGCCCCTTTGCTCTTTCCCTTATCCCTCCATCTGCTTTTCAGTAGCCCCCTGAGAGGCCGAGAAGCAGTCAGTAGGAGGGGATTTCTTTTTTTATTTTAGGCTTTTTACAACTTTTCATCTTTCAGACCCGAATCAATCACAATAGGCTTCTATTTCAGCTTGAAGTTACAGAAGTTAAGAAGGAAGCGTAATCATCTGCACACACACAAAAAAAAAAGAAGCTCCATAAAGGCTGCCAAATATGCCAAAGTGCATCTTTTCAGATTTGCAGCTTATCGAGACTGATAAATATGCAGTTGTTGCGGTGGTACAAAAAAAAACATGCAAGCTTGATAGACCTGAGCTACTGAGCAGGTGCTGATGTCACAGTCTCCTCCTCTTTTCCCTTGTCTTTTCAGGCTATCGCGCATTAGCCAGAGTCACAGCCTGTTATATGTCAAACCTGTAATTGCAGTGCCGCCACACTGCCGCCTTTGTTTACACAGTGATCTGCCGGATTCATATTCTTCATCGCTTACTGGCTGACATTTCATTGCAAAAGGCAACAAGTGCCATTAAAGCTGTGGTGAATATTTACAGCGTTTATAAATACCGGGATTAGGCATGTCATTGATCTGAGATGTGGTCAGCAAAGTTCAAAAGTGCTTTTTTTTTTTTTTTTTTTGGTCTCCCTTGTTTGGTTGAGGGAATGCGAGAAGACATTTAACGAGTGGTAGGAATACATCCAGGGCCAAAAATCTTCCAAGGCGACCCGAAACGGCTAAAGTCAAACAACAAAGTGAGAGGACAGCGTGAAACTATAGCTGTGTGTCCGCTCCTTAAGGTCTCCTGGAAGGTTGGCTCTCTCCCCTGCATGTGGCCCCTTAGCCCAACACCAAATCTTCTATCAAAATGTCACCAAGCATTAACCAAAGACAAAGGGGAGAGACGGAGTGAATGTCGCTGCATCCATCTCCCACCGTCAGACCCATGAATGGGCCTGCTCTGTCTAATTAGACCTGTTTATTTGTTGCCATGCAAAGATGAAGGGATGAAAAAAAAAAAAAAACGAACTGGATAAAGGAGGATGGGAATTATCTCCCTTCCTCACAATGCGAGAGAAGCTTTGGCTGCCATCAAAGAGCCCCGGTGCATGTACGCAACGACACATGCACATGTGCACACGATCACAGAAGGAGAGCCTAATGCTCTACTTAAAATCTTAAAAGAATGGAGAGAGGGAAGAAAATGCAAAAGGATAAGAGGGGGGAGGGCTTTTAGCGTGACCAACTGTTTTTTTCTTCTTTTTTTTTTTGTCTTCTTTGCTTCTTGACGCACACAAAGGGTTTTAATGCGGTCCCTGTTTGTGGCCTAAAGGTGTAATGTTAGACACAAGTTTCAGTAGATCTTCAGTAGTGCCCCACTCTACCTACCCCCCATTCACACACACACACACACTTACACACACACACACTTTTCTGTCCCTCTGTCCTCTTCCTTGCGTCTCCTTTGTGAGCAAAGGCCGTCATTACTAAGAGACACCTTGTCATTATCGCATTGGGCATCCCAGACATCTTAAGATCCACTTTAACACAGCGATCCTGTTCAACAAATTACTCACACTGCAAAAAACGGCTTTTTAGCAAATCAAAAACTCAACATTGCTTTGCATCAACGACGACGTGAGGCCGTTAAAAGAGGCAAAAGAACAACAAGGGGGGGAGGGGGGGTTGGGGTTTATGAGGGAAAAATGTAGAGGACAGAAGAGCCATTTTTATCCTTTTCTTGAGACCAGGTATGTGGGTTCTATCCCTCAAGTTGATGACAAGTAAATTGGTCTCATTGGTTGCTCAGGTAACATTACACCCAACTCCCCTCCGGCTGATATTTCATTGTTAGGGAGAGAAAAAAAGAAAAAAAGAAAAGAAGGAAGGTTGACATCGGAGATGAAAAGTAACAAAAAGTGTTTATTGGAGTTATAGGGGAGAAGAAGCTGTATTGGGGTGTGTACTAATGTATGTGGAGACTAGAATCTGGGCTTTTCTTGTTGTAGTTTACCTTCCGAACAGGCCATAGATTCTTTAATCTGTTTGATTACAGCAGCCTTTGTCCAAACCTCAACCAGAAAGCCCAACATACATTCACACTCCAAAGATTTCCAATCCAGGTTCAGATTATGACACTTCTGTTGAATGTTTACCCTATAGGTCAGCGTAGTGATTATCTGCTGCTCGTACAGCTACATACAGACAAAGTTTTAATGGATTAAAGGCAACATTGACTGGATTTAACGTTCTTACAAATGGACTTCGGGCTTACGCGGGGGCCGGGCTAAATATAGGCCCCAGCCTCACGGCTTTGAAGAGGTTATTTTTCAGACTAAATTCAAAGTGAAACACAAAAATAAACAGTGAGACACTGCTGGGTCACAGTCACCACTTACTGCCCTTGCTAAAGATTTTTTTTTTTTTTTTTTTTCCGGCATCAAAGGAAAAGCCAATCTACATAGCTAATGCCTCCACTTTTTTTTTTCCTCCCTTTTGCACGAACTAAAGACAGCAAAGACCAAGGGGAGTGAAAAAAAACTGGGGATTTTTCTTTTGCCGACAATCTGGAAACACTCACTGGTTAATTAGGGTTGATTGGAAATGAACCGCACAAACAAAGGGCAGCCTATGTCCTGGCTATTACGACTAGGCATGCCTGTGCGCACGTGCACCGAGGGTTACTTAAGCTACCTTGGGAGCGCAACATGGTTTCAGCTTGATGATGTGGACTCTTCCTCTCACTTTTTTTTTTACCCCCCCACCCCCCACCCCCTTTTCCTCCTCCAACCAAACCCAGCGCTGTGAAGAATGTGTGACGACCTCCACTGCCAAGGAGCAAAACTTCCAGCCCCTGACGCCACAAAAGCCAAGAAGGTAATTAAGTTTGAAAGAATAGAAGCACTACCACAAACAATGCGGCAGTGTCCATGGGGAGGGATATATGTGTGTGCACTTTGGGGTGGGGGTGTGTGGGGGGTGGCATAGGGTGGGGGTCAGAAAAGCCATTAACATTCAGGGGCCGGGTGAAAGAGAGGAACGAGGGCAAAGGGGAACCTAGGATGGCATTCGCTCCCTTTCTGCGTCCCCCTGTCTTTCTCTGTCGCAGCACGACTCGTCTGTTCATTTGCTTTATTTATCTCTCTTCTTTTTCAGTTTCTCTCAATCAGCCTAACATCTGGTCTGGACCCCACTGCTCCTACCTTATCAGCCCCCGACACCAACGCTGCCCCCCCTAACGCAGATCTGTTTTGCTCTTTTAGGTCCCTTTGCTGTTTTCCAGGTGAAATGTGAGGGGTACCCCCGACGCACAAAACTTCAATCAAGCTCACTCTGAACTGTTTAAACCCACCCTCCGATGATCTTCTTGCGATACTTTAGCTGGAGGATATAGAGCATGCAAACTCTAACAGGTACACACAGCATCCTTGTTGCTCACCACCTGAGAGCGCTGAGAACAAACTCGATTAGCACCCCACAAACAGACACTTCCACATGCAAACATTTGCAATATACGAACCCAAAAGAAAAGTACACAGGGAGCTTTCACCTTCTTTTTTTTTATTTTTTTTTGCCACATCTCTCGAACAGCAACGAAACTCAATTAGCAAAGAATGTAATTTTATTTGCAGAGACCAAGGTAATCGCACACAGTCGCGGGCACACACACACACAGCCTTACACAGTTTAAGCAAACTGTCCCTCGCCCACGTGGTCAGAGCTAAGAAAGAAGTATTCATTGCTCATGCATGTGTGTCCGTCGGCGCGAGTGCATCCGAGTGTGTGGCTGCGAAAGAGAGAGAGAGAGAGAGAGAGAGAGAGAGAGTGTGTGTGTTCGGACAGTGGAAAGATCATGAGACGCATTTACGTCAGATGAGTGATTCAGACAAACCACCGCTAATTTCAATGAGGGATTCTTCTCAGGGCGGACGGGGTGCTAGGAAAACGAGCAGAGGTTGGCGCTCGGGAAGAGCGAAGCGCAACTTGGGAAGAAGGGGTTTGTGCAAATGTTTGCACATCTGCTATCAACCCCTCTTTGCTGCGGACGACGGACGAAAGCGAGTCACCTTCCGACTGTTGTGTCGCAGCGTTGTGTTTGCACTAATCTGCTTCGCTTTTGTCTCTGCATCTCACCAGAGACGTGGATTAGTGCTAAAATGATGACTGCCTAATCCTTGATTTGCCTGTGCTAAATAAATATTAATCTACCCTCCTCATCATCATGCTCTTGTAAGGCACAAACATACACAATGTGAGAGGGTTAAGCTGTTACATAAATCATAGCCTTATCTTTGGGATGAGACCAAATCGTGAGACCATACACACACACGTACACACCTCCTCACACACATCAAGCTGAAGGGGGTGACGGTGTGGGATTATTTGCCACTGAAATTAATAATCCTGCTAAATACAAAATCCTGAAAGAAAATCACGAAAATACATGTTTTCTGTTTGGGTTGCACAGATACACACAATGATATAGTCGCAGGGGAAAATAAGAATAAAAAGGTCCAACTACTCCTCTTTGGTGTTGATTGGAATTTTTTTTTTCCATCTCTCACCCTGTCAGAGTTGGAAAACATTGAGAAATAAAAGCGGCTATAGCTGAAGTCTCTCTCCCAACACGCACACAAACACACAGAGATACTTAAATTGACAAGGCCTTGGTGGTGCAGCGCAGAAGAGGTTAAGCAAACACTGTCCATGTCAGTCAAGGATAGCTTGCACAGACACAGAGAGCAGCTTCTGACGCAGGACCTTTCATATTATCCACCTGGCAAATCTACGCCACCGGGTTATACTGCGTCGAATGCCACGAGTTTCAGGTTCTCTGGTGATTTTGTGCAATAAAAACGGGAAAACCCCCCCGAATATGCAAATCGCCGGACGACAGCATATTATTTTTGACTTGGCAAAGCATCCTGAAGTAAGGGGGGGGGGGGTGTAATTTTCCAGCTCTGAAATGTGTTTTGCAAGACCAGTAGGTCCTGCTGATACTCTGAAGGCTATTATTACGCATCGCAAACTAGTGTAGCAACTTCTGCTTCTTGCAGCCAAATTCCTTTTAAGGAAAAGAGAAAATGTCACATAAACTGGTGAAAGATTTCTACTGGTATCAGGCGACAGCAGGAAAAACATGTCCGTGCACAGAAAACGCTGTACAAGTCCACCGATTTTTTTTTAACGCAGCTGACTGTCCTAAATGCTTATTATTACTCAATTATGGCCCGAACAGGTAGGGACACCTTGTCTCTCTCCTGTGTGTCACAGCCAGCTGATTTATGTTTGCTAAACCTGTGCTTTATCAGGCTGATTACAGTCCCACACGGCAAAGAGAGGAACCAAGAGGGGAACGAAAAAACCTGTCCAGAGATATTTTACTGTCATCTCTCAGACGTGCCGAGCGAACCTTCCGCGTCTTTTCCAGGGGGTGAAAACAATTTTTAAAGTTCAGGTCTCCCTGTTGTTTTTCTGAAAGATCGGCTCTCGCCCCGGCGGAACCTTGGCCCTGTCATTATTTTCATAAACATAATCATAGGGCAGGTATCCTGACTGACGCCACGAGCTATGCGCCGCTGACTAAAACATCTCCTGAACACCTCTCTGACATGCCACAAAACGATCATTAATGTCTCGAGTTTAAAAAAATTAAAATAATATATATATATATATATATATATATATATATATATATATATATATATATATATATATATATATATATATATATATAGATGTATATGGCCTTACCTTACATTAGAAAAAGCACAAATGAACACCCATTTAGTCTCGTACAGATGGAAGCAAGAACAGGGTGTGTGTGTGTGGAAAAACACACAATACCTTTTGGGCTTTCCAAGAGCTTGACTACTCGTGACAGGTCTAATTTCTGGACCCAGGGAATTACTAATTAACTTAAGCTTTCGGCTCTCTATTTAATTAGAGAGGTCTCCAAATGAACTTTAGACCAAAGCCATTTGCTTTTTAAACAAACCCCCTTTTTCTGACAGCTGTTGTGAGTTTGCCCTCTTCTCACAAAAACCCACGAGCAAAGCTAAGTTGTTATTTATCCCATCATAGTTTTTTTTTTTTTTTTTTCTCAGCTTACCGTAGGAGGACAGAAAAGAAAATTTCAAGAGGAACGCAACCAAAAAATAAATAAATAAAAAAATGAGCAGAGGAGTGGGGAAGTGTACAATTTAATTGGATTTCACTACAAACAAACAACTGTCACATGTAATTAGCATAGTTTTAGATTAACCCCACAATATTCCTTTATCGAATAAACGCCCCGTCAGGCAGATCTAGGTCGGCCTGCTGAGAGAGAATCAAGATAAAAATGGACCCATAACCTTACGTTTTTCCTACCCAAAAGCAGAATAGTGACATATTGAAATTGTTTTGTTTCCTTGTGTCTACGGATGGCGCGTCGCCATTCATGGGCCATGGAACTAAAACGTACCAATGCCATATTTTGTGATAACTGAAGGGCAACGTGATACTAGATAAAAAGGTGAGGCGTTTGAAAAACGGCATGCAAAGTTTAAAGCATACAATTAAAGTTCTGCTTTTCACTCCAAAATATACCAGAAGGATAAGTAAGGGTCTATAGCGAGTTAAAGAGACTAACAGACAATCCATCACCGCGCCGTGGCAGTTGTTTAGGTATAGTGTTAAGGAAGAGGTCCATTCTTCAAAAATACTTTGCTTTTTTAGCCGCTCCTCCAAAGCCCGTTGACTATCTGCTCATCTTTGCCGGGATAAAACAAAGCAAAAACTCCCCTCACTATTTAGTCTAGGTGCAGAGAGCTGATACATCAGTGAAAAACCGCTGACAAAACGAGCCTTGTTAATACCAGCAATTTCATATACAAGAACATTCCAGCGCCTGCTCTGCTCTTCTTCTTTACTGTCACAGAAAAGAGGAGTCTTGTCTCTTTTTTTCTCCCCCCCCCCCTCCCTCTTCTTCTTCTTCTTCTTCTTCTTCTACTTCCCTCTCGAAAAGCAAATAATTTAAGATTATTCCACAGCTGGTGCCAGGGCCAGAAAAAGAAGTCGGGTTCTGAGAGGGATACTTTTGGCTTAAACCTCCGTGGGGAGTTGCGGAGACACATGTTTGCTTCTCTGCGTCGGAACGGGCCGAGACCCACACAAGAAAAATAAATCGTTTTACAATTTATCTTTACTGCTATTAATTCAGCAAACACAAATTGGACACAACAAGACTTATTTAGCGTGGCTTTTACGAGTGGCTATTTTAGCGACTGGAACTGAAAAGCGTTGTTTGTGTTTTTAATTCTTAGCATGCCGTAGAGAAACGCTGCTTTTGCGAGGGGACGTCACGCACAGTCAGATCCCCCCCCGTTTAACGCTGTTTCAATACATTCCCGAAAATATGAATTGGGGTTCTCTTTATAACACTGGAGTCTTCTAATGCCAACCAGAACAAGTGTTTCCATGCAATCCAAATCAAATTCCTTAGTTTCTTCATTTCAACTCTCATTACACTGTTTGTTTAAGGCCACAAGTCATGCATAATTAATTAGCCACTTATTCCCTGACAAACCTTGCCAATGGCCTTGATAGCCACATGCTATTGCCTTCAGGAATACCAAACGCCAATCATGTCACAAAAACCCTGCAATTAAAATGCAAACACTGACACCTAGAAACTTGTCTTTTTTTTTTGTTCATGTAATCATAAAGAAAATACAATTTATTTGATTTAGACATTTTAATTATTATTTCCTATTGACACCGTCTCACTCTTTTTTTTTTTTTCTTCACACTTCAAGATTTCCTTGAGGTCTATTAATGTGCACATCTTGTGACTGGGCTCTCTGCCTTTTCAATCCTTTCCTTTGTCTTTAGCCAACAGGGAAGAGAATGTATCATTTGTCATGAGATGTCTTGTGCTATTGTGGGGTGCTTTTTCTCAAACCTGGAGAGACTTAGTCATTCATCAACTTTTTTTTTTTTTTTATTGTTTCCCCCCTCTAAGCTCAGAGATAGCTGCCTCTTCTGTTTGAATGAGGTAGCTGTGCATATTTTTCATGGTTTTGTTTTTATCTTGCCAGCTTTCATAGCTTTGAAAATACTTCTGAGAGCAATCGATAGAATGTGGCGTATAACCTTTTGTACCGCGCATTGTGTTCTTGTTAAGTATAGGAGGGACAAACCTTTCTAAAAACAAAACAAAAAAGGTTGCTGAACACTTTGGTGAATATGTGAGGTAAGGACTTTGAGGCTCTCGTACGCAGCTGAAGAGCTGAGAAAGTGTCCTTCACACTGAATGCAATTTGAAGTGTAGAGGACAAGCAATGTCAGAGAGTGACTGCATGGTCTGCATATACAGTAAATTACAAAAGTATTCATAGCCCTTAAACTTATTTCCATCTTTTCATAATAACAAATACTTCAATGTACAACTTTAGGATTTTATGTGATAGACGACCACATTTAAAATGGATACCGTTTTTTTTTTTTAAAGATAAACTGGATGTTGTATTTGTATATAACCCCTGCTCTACAGATCCAGACGTCGATTCTTCTTAGCAAAACAGCTCAAGGTCAGATTGGATGGGTGAGCATCATTTTATGTCCAGCCACAGATCTGGTTACGGACCGTTACCGGGCCGTTGTAACTCCTAAATATGTTTGACTATAAACCATTCCATTGTGGTTCTGACCATGTGCCTGTGCTGCATACCATTTCCCTAAGAAATCACAACTAGGAGCTGGGAATAGGGTAAACCCGAGTAAAAAGCCTTCCAGTCAACACAGTCGGGAAGTCGGGATTCCCAAATAAAAACAAAACAGCAAAAGGTCAGGATTCCAATATGGCTACGGCCAGGAAAGCAGTTGTTTTTCTGTAGTACCTCTTACAGACATAATTGAAAGCTGGACTTTGCGCATGCAAACACCACTTTTAATCTGTTCGGTTAAGAGTTGCAGCTACAAGTAACAATGATTTTATGCACACTCCTACAACAGTGTCTTCTAATATAACCATGTTTTCATCACAGCTTACTGTCGTCGACGCAAGCAGCTGCCATATTGGATCCGACAATCGTCTCAAAAAAAAAATTCTCCCATTTCCAAAGAAAAAGTCCGACTTCAGCGGCCGCTCCAGGTGGTTCATCCAGTCTGAAGTTAGGATGTCTGAGTTCTGACTGCAACTGGAACGCAGCGTTAGGGCCATGTTCATGCTGGAATGTGTACCTCTGTCCCGGTCTCAAGTCTTTAGCCTACATCACTTTTTCTTCTAGTACTTGGCCTGTAATTAAGTCCATTCGTTATTCTGAAGACCCTGTCCAGCTTCTTTCTCCCCACTAAAGAAAAGCACCCGCAACAGCAAGATGCTGCCACCGCCATAGTCCACAGTGGGGTTGGTGTGTCCTGGGTAATGCTTAATATTAGCTTCTTGGCAAACATAGCAAATCTCTCGGTGGGACTCTTTCCATTTTCCGTGTTCTGTTAGATGTCCAAAACTTGGCATAAAGGAGTAGTTTCTCTTTGCATTTCAACTGCCTAATCATTTTTAGTCAACTCCTAATATCAGACCACCTTGCCTGTCAGAGCGGAAAAGAGGAGCATCCACTGATGACAGATGAGACAAAACGCAAAGAACGTGAGACAGTAAAAAAAAAAAGGGACTTAAAGAGAAAGCAATCAGCAATACAAGAGAGAGGCCCCATTTTTTCCATCGGCCTATTTCATTTTACCGAAACCTGAGAAAACTGCCACCCCCAAGGCCCACAGGACCTCAGATCAAACAGACAGAATGCTCAAGCCCACGGCCCTGATTGTTCTTTCCCCACCCGGTGAAATCCCCCCTACTTTCACTTTGAAATGAAAAGAATAAACATATTATTCCAAATACTTAGAGCCGTGTTTTTCCACGGCTAATATCCTGTATGGGATGGCTGATGCAAAATAGGCAGGAGAGCCTGAGAACGGGACGGAGCACAGAGGGTAGAGAAAAATCCCCCACTTTCTATTTTCCCTTAAGAGACCGATGAAGGCTTGCCGAGATGAGAGAGAGAGAGAGAGAGAGAGAGAGAGATGGAGACATGAGAGAGAGGGTAACGCAATCCTTGCTGGCGCTGGACCAACAGCAACAAAAACATTTAGATAACCGCGCTCAATAATGAACGATTTCAATGAGGACAAAAATTACATTTCCTACAGATAACATGCCCCCTTCCCATAACAGAGCCAAAACAGCCTTGAAACCACGTCATGCTCAAGAGCGGTGCACTGGATTATTATGTTAGGGGAGGGTTTTAGTAACTATATTAGTATCCTTTTACCCCGGCCGAGACTGTTCTTTTACTGGTTGAAAGAACTTGCCAAAGCTGAGAGAGACAGCAAAAATACAGGGCCATTACAACAACCTGACTGGAGCTACAAGAAAAGCAACAAATCTCTCCTTAACTGACTCGGCCAGTGCTATAGCACTACCAGCAGCGTGGCTCACAATATTACCGAATGTCAATACACACCACAAGGGCCACTCCAGATAAAACTCCACGTACACATAACTAAGGATCTCCGCAGCGCACTTGATCCTCACAGGTGGCGTGGGTCACGGTGAGAATGGCATCCCCACCTTTCTCATCCACTAAGCACTCGTTCCCTTTCATGCCAAAATCTGTCAAGTTGCTTGAGAGGGGAAGAGGCAAGAAAAGAGGAGATATAGCGTGGAAAGGAGGCAGAGAATAAGAGAGCGAGTCTTTGTCCTCCTCCACTCAGCTTCAGCATGTTTCCTCCTCGGGTCTGCCAGGGATTAGCATATGAAAGGCGAAAGAAGGCGTGCAAAAGGTCAAAGAAAGAGTATCCCGTCCAATGAGAGACAACAAAAACAGGCCACACCGGCCTTTGTGCGGCTCATGTTCTCCACCGTCTAACCTCGTGCCCCTCCCTTAACCCTGGATGATTTCCATACTCCAGAAGAAGACGGTTGATCATAAATTACTTGCAATGTCGAGCTTGGTCATATGGAAGTCATGGTTGGCGATTTTAAGCCGTGTCACCACCCTAGGCGCTCCTTCCGTGCTCAAACACACACGCGCTGCCGACCGCATATAGCACACCTGCTTCAAAATTTCACAGTTGCCTCAGTCCGGATGATATCCCACCAAATCCTCCGCAAACATCTCAATAAAGGAAAACGCAAGAGGAGTGTAGTTTGATTTGATCCACGAAAAGCCGCTCCCTTCCTTCCATGTAAATACTACCTGAGCCACGACCATCTACTACATAATTGTACACTCCAGTGCTTTAGGGATCCAGTTTAGTATATATATGGAAGCTTAGGGATTTTACCAGTCTCCATTGTTACTCTATTATCATACATATTGCTCCACATGACAACTTCCGTCTGCTGGCGTCTGAACAAACACCTGAAAACACTGGTCTTGTTTTTCCGGGGTGTTCCCCAGCACAGACAGTGGAGTACTGGTAGCAGCCTGGGAGACGGGGGGGGCAGGCTGAGAGGGGAGAGAGGGAGAGAGAGAGAGAGAGAGAGAGAGAGAGAGAGAGAGAGAGAGAGAGAGAGAGAGAGAGAGAGAGAGAGAGAGCACAGGGGTAGAACATTTCATCTCTCTTTCATCTCTGTCACCCAGTCAAGCGTTCAATGCCCCATTCAGCGCCTGCCCAGCATTATGCAAAATAATGCTAATCCCCTTCCCCGTGCTTTCACACTTGTATAAACTGCCGTTCCTACCTCTGAAAAGCAATTATATCAGTTTACGTTCCTGTCAAAAAACAGGATTAGCATGCGAGTACTAGTAGCACCAACTAGGTCCGGTCTCTATCCACCTTTTGGCTGTTCAGGAAACAGAGCGCATTAAATGTTTGTCCACCCCACCCCGATAGAAGGAAGTCAGGCTGCTCGGTCGGGGGTATGGCTTTAAACGTGTCGCAATTAGATATTTAGATGAACTGAAGAGAGGGGCCGGAAGTTTCGCTGGCAAACTTCCTCCCCGTGGCTCCATCTGTCCCAAGCCACCTTCGCCAGAATCTCAGCTTTGTACAATCGTCGTAAAACAAATTCAGCTACACTGCCACCCGGGGCTACGCCAGCCCCACGCTCTTCTCGCTCGTCACGGACTGTATGTGAGTTACATATGTGACACACAAATGATCTGTTGTCCCCACCCCTCGCCCCCCCCTCATCGCAGCATGTTGCATCCACATGCAAGACAAACTTGCCTGCACACATGCAAAAACACACGCGCGGAGCAGACCGAGTGTTTTTGAATATGCAAATGCTCCCAGTAGCAGAATGCTGTAAACAGGAGTCATTGTGGCCTTGTTTCATCTGGGCAATAAGGCAGTTTTTCCACTTTTTGCGTTGGGCGGGTGCGCACTGCGCCCATCCCGACCGATGACAGGTCAGACACAAGGACATTAGTCAGGACAATTAGAAGTGTCGTCGAGGCGACTAATGAAATTTGGCAAAGTGGCCATCCATAGACTTAAATGATCTAGCTTGGTTAGGTGCTAGCACTTGGGGGCTGGCTGCGTGCTGCTGGCCCGTTGCCTTACACACACCCATTATTCTCTTTTCTGCCGCCGTGGTACAATAGACGCACTTGTATCTCAGCCGATACCCACCGGCAGTACAAGCTCTCCGCCTGACAATTTGCATATGTTAATATAATTAAGTGCTAATTACACTAAAACTCGCATATTCACAAGTACCCTCCCCGGGAGCTACACACACAGGCTTGATCTCGTTCCAAGTCTTTAACCCTCCTCCGCGCTTTGCTTGTGCATGTGTGTGTGTGTGTGTGTGATAGAAAGAAACTGTGTGTTAGTAGTGGTGCCCCAGGGCTGACACAGGAAGCCCCCCCCCCCTCTCTCTCTCAGACATGATGCTGAGCTGCAGTGAACTTCTTAGCTTCTCCCCTGTTCAGGCCTCCCTGGGCCAAAAGACCCTGACACTACTGCTGCTGCACATCGTCAACCATCTCAAACACACACACACACACGAAGGTTCAGATCTTGAATACCTCTGCGCTCAAAAAGTACACATTTTGAAACCCCGCGCATTATGGATGTTGCGTAAAAGAAAATCTAAGAGACACGAAGGGATCAAAGAAACCGGACAAATTCACCCCAACTGCGAAAACAAGTGCAGGTACACATCTCCAAACCTGAGGAATACATTTTCACCCCGTCATTTCAAGCACAAAAATCTTTCACGTAAGGCCAATGCTGGACTTGTCCAACACTAAAACCAAAGAAAGCAGGTGCCAAGAATGACAACAGTTGTTCGAGCTATTGATAAAAGACAAAAAAAAAAACTACATGATTCCCTCCAGGGAGCATGTGTGCATGGATGTGAGAGTGTGTAGGCCTGCCGTTTTGATAATGGAGGACAGGCGGTTGTGCTTTTCACATTGTAATGGCCGTGAATCAGGGAGGAAGCCAAGCGGTCGAGCTACAATTAGAGGTCTTTTGTGCCTCTTCCTCTGTCTATTTTTCCCTCTCTTTTCTTGCTTTCAATCGCTGACACTCTACCTATCGAGGGTATGTTAAAACAGTCTACGCTGCTCTGCCGCTGAGGGTGAATGGGCGAGAGTTTGGGCTGAATGGAGGGGAAATTCACACTGCGCCGCTCCTGCTGGACATGCACGGACACATGTGTGCGCTATGCACGCACCAGATGGTACAGCAAGACAAATTAAATAAACACACGCTCACAGACACACACACACACACACACACACACCTATTGCCAGACAGAAGCCTCTGTGTGCACTGTCCCTTAATGATTGTCTATTGGGAGTCAGGAGGTCCAACCTCATTTAGCTGACTCTCAATGAGATGCAGCATTATGGCTATGGTAATATGCTCCTCCCTTCCCCGATAATCATACGCAGGTCATTGTGTCAGAGTTATTCATTTCGATCACAGGCGCACGCCAGATGTTATTATGCAGGAGAGTAAATCTCCCCGATGGGTGTCGATGGTTGCCTGTTTCGAAAAGGCTGCAAAAATAAAGAAGAAGAAGAAGAAGAAGGAGAAAAAAAAAGGATATTGCTCCAGCAGTCCAGCGTGTAGTGAGCTATACTGCTCAGTGAAGCATGACGGCTGGTAATGCAGGTTCGGATGTAGCTCCGCGTGTGTCTTTTTTTTTTTTTTTTTTTTTTTTTTCGAGGCGGGGAGAAGCTCCCCCTTTACTAATACCTGCTTCTCGGATTACCACAGCGTCTTAAGTATTCAACCATGCTCCTATTTTCCTATTCTGCCTTTTTAGTCAAATTGGCTGTCTTTACACCGTAAAGCGGCGATATAGCCCTCTTTACCGAGGGCCTATGGGGGATCCACAGAGAAGAACATTAAAATGCAGCCATAGCCTTGTTGCAAAGCTCCTCTCTATTTCTTTCTGTCTCTTTCTGCAGCAAAGGCTTCTAAATCATCCAGCCTCCTCTATTAGACGGGAGACTTATTGAGGTAGAAACCATAAAAAATGAAGAAGGGAAATTTAATCCCTGAAATATTGATTTGCACATTAATATCAGATAGGCAGAGGGCAATCTAGCCGGGTGGAAATGACACATTGTCGACCCCTAGGAGAGGCCCGAGCCAATCTTCTAGCTGCATGTGTCTTAGACCCAGGAGTTATAGGACAGACTCAGCCCCTGTCTTCCTCTCTCTCTCCTTCTCTCTCTCTCTCTCCTCCTCCTCCCAGTACCCTCTCATCCCTCTTGCCCCCCTCCATCCACACCCTTAATGAAAGCTGCAATGCTGAAAATGCATTAGCTTTTAATAATCAAGAAGCATTTTCAAGCCAACAGCTTTTGTCCTTCGAGGGCTGTCTGCCCATCTTTTACACTATGTGTGTGTGTGTGTGTGTGTGTGTTTTATTCCTCCCTCTGCCATGGGTCAAATGAATGTTGCGACTTGCTTAACTAACAAGAAGAGAGACACACAATCAGTCTTTGAAAGTGCACCCAGCACAGAAAAACAAAAAAAAACAAGAGGCCCGGGATTCTGCAATTATACAGTAAAAACTAAAAAATATTTGCAACACAAAGGATAAAAGTAACAAAGCAATGGGGAGGGGAGGGGGATTGAAATGTTCTTATTATGGAATAATATAGTGCGAGACAACACCATCATGAACTGATGAAATTCATTGCAATTAGACAGGATCAACTCGTTTCATAATTGGAATTTTAATTCCTTTTAATTCGGGCCTGGGCTGCGTGTTTTGGGGTTGGAATGAAGGCTTTTGGTGCGAATGAATGCAGCTGGATCGTCTGACTCAACAGAACCACCCTGTCAAATGAACATCAACCCTTAGCTTAATAAATTAAAAAACAATAATAAACGTAAAAAATAAATAAATAAAAATCATGTATGAAATGAAAATAAATAAGACGTAGAGCTAATTCATTTTAAGCCCTAAAATGTAATAATAATACTTATGTTAGAACACCTCAATAGCAGTGTTAAAACACCTTATTTATTCTTCTTATATACATTTAATTGCTACTTTTTTAAATAAAATATTTTATTCTTTAAGAAACCCAACATGCATCATATATATATATATATATATATATATATATATATATATATATATATATATATATATATATATAAAATCGATGTTGAACAGATTTTAAAAAAAGAATACAATTCTTCGGGGTAAATGAAAATACACTGAGAATCATAAAGGACAACAGAAGCAGTCCTGTAAAAATAGAGCCGCTCATATTAGCGCACTGCTAACCCGGAGCGACTACCCTGTCTCTCCGTACACACACACTCTCTTTGCACCGTTGCATACCCGGGCTGGAGGATGACCGGCCCCTTGGCCCTGGTGTTTTTTTTTTTTTAACCTCCTCTGGGATCGATCGCACCCCCTCACCCCGACCTCCCCCCCACCCCTGTGTCACTGTCCACCCCTAAGACCGAAAACACACACACACACACACACACACAGAAACAGCCACCAGGACGCAAAAAACACACACCAGATATCCCGCATTTCTACTCCTGCTCTCCAAATAAATATCACTAAACAACACTTCAAAAGAAGGTGCATCCGCATCATCTTCTGGGATTATAATGAAAGGAAAATTATACGCATGGAACTACTGGTTTTATGTCAAAACTTAAAAAAAAATGAAGATATAAATTAAAAGAAAAGTGTTTTTTTTTTCATTTATTGGTGAGAATAACAGCGTAGATTGAAGACGGGGTCTAATTTTTGCAGATGCCAACGTTTGGGCAAAGCAGGAGCGCCAGGAGTTGCCTGCTTTTAAAGGGACTCCGTGCAATCAGCAGCCCAGCGATCGCTCCCCTCCTTCCAGGCGACGCAGCTGCCCGAGCCCCGGTAAAAAAAAAAAACCCACACCGCTTTCTAAGACCAGCGTGGAGTAAGCGAATGCATTCTGCTTTACTCGCTACTCTCCGACACAAAACAAAAACAACAACAACACACACAGAAACATTTCAATGCGGTCGTTTTGAAAAGAAATGCGCTCCCGCAGATGAGAGAGGATCGTGTCTGGGGAGAGAGAGACTGGTGCGTGAAAGCCGACCCTGTTTTCAAGAACTGGCTCTCAGCGCATCCGAACTGCGGCTTTCAACCGGGCTCTGCGAGGGTTAAAGACTCGTGATGGGTCGGTACGGGGAGGGAAAGCGAGAGAGACCGGACACACCGAGCGGAAAGGCGCCCTGGAAGCGGACATGTCCGAGTAGGGATCGGACTCCAGGAAAAAAGGGCAACCCATATCCGCACTGCCAAGCCACACAGACGCTCGCCTCGCCTGCTGCCGCTTTTTTTTCCCGTTTTGTCACCGAATCCGCACACAACTCGGAATGAACTGAAATCCGTGTTAAACTTTGCCAAAGACGCGTCGTGTTCTGCATGTATATCTCCCCCACCGCGAACAGATGCGTAAAAGGACGTCTCCGGACCTGACAGTCGCTTGTTTTCACTGTAGCCAAAGCGCCGGAGTTGCGCTAACATCACCATATCCCCCTCTGTGTTATGGACTAAAAAAAAAAAAAAAAAATCCCCCAGCACCTGTTATCCGGGCAACCCTGGTGTCAAAGATCCTCCACTCAGATAGATAATCGATACCCGACCCCTAAATTTAAACACACGCACCCTCAAACTACTCAATAAAAGTTAAAGGGAGAGGTGGAAAGGAGCAAAAAAAAAAAAAAACTTACTTTCTTCCCCCTCCAAAAGCGTCACCTCCGCTCCACTCTGCTCCTGGCTTTTATAAAACAGTCACATCCAGCGGCTTGCGAAACGAGACAACAACAACAACAAAAAAAAAACCGTGGAAAATTACAATAATCCTCCAACTTTATAATGGGGGGGAGAAAAAAAGGGGGTAAAAATCACAAATGACAAGCGTTTCTGAAGAGCTATCCCTTATTTTGGTTCCGGTGGCGGTGGAAACGACGTGTCGACGGGGGCTGCCTCGCAGTTTCTCTCGTTGGACGGGAGGTCGGGGTAACGGAGGAAAGGAAATGAAAATCCGATATGTCTTTATTCTGCTAATTATTATCGTTTTAGCCCTGTTTAAAAAAATGGCTGATTAAGTTGAGTGCGCATGTCTTTGTGTGTCTATTTCCCGATATGCACTCTGGGAATGGGTAGAGAGACAGAGAGAGAGAGAGGGCGAATGGGAGAGAGAGAGAAATGGGAGAGAGAGAGAGAGGGGAGAGAGAGAGGGGAGAGGGAGGGGGCAAAAAAAAAAAAAAAGAGGAGACGGAGAGGGAGGGAGAGAGGAGAGAAGTGTAATTAGTGAGTTGATCAACAGTCTCCACATTGCAAATGACGCGCACACGGAGCCCTGGCGGCCGCAGAGGTCCATGCGCTCTGAAAATCCCTTCTGTTGCCGTTTCTCTCTGAGGGGCCAAATCACATGCAGAACAATGGACAATCGCCTCCCACTAATACTAATAATAACCACCTAATACTAAAAGTCCATTTCCCCCTTTTATTCTGAGGACGAACTTTTAAAAACACGTCTTTTTTTTAAATAGGTTTATTTAATTCTAAGAATACAGATTGCCTTTAAAGTTGGCGCGTGTTGTTTGTCGTGCATCATATCAGCTTGATTTTTATTGATTACGACGCCACAGGTGAATTATACGCGCACGATGAGAGTTTGGCTCTTTTTTTTCTTTGTAGATCATGTGAAGGTTTCTTTTTAAATAAAATAACAATAAAGTCTTATAGACGTTCCTACTTGAATGACTTTATAGCATTTTCTGAAATCGGACGTTTTTTTCCCCCTCCTGAAATAAAAGGGATAATGTGAGTGAAGGCAGGAGGAAAAAAGCGAATCAGTAAAACTGGCCTGTAACCGCGCATCAACACCTGAATACGTTACAAAAACGCGTGTTTTTTTCTAGAGTTATGCCTCAATCTAAAAAAAAAAATGCACTTCTTGTGTTATAAAAGTGACGATGTTGTGTAAATTCTACATTAAAGCTTGAAAGAAAAGAAAAGAAAAAAATAAAACAATCAAAGCCACCGAGCTTCCCAGTAATCCACCATGTCTGAAAGCCGTCTTCTGCCCTTTTTCTGGACCGCTGAGGCCCCGTGTGGGTTCAATAGAGTCAAATTGAAAAAGATCCAATACAGGGTCACCAAAGAAAAAAAAATCCCCTTCCATGTTCAAAGCCCGGTTTACATTTACTGTTCTCACAAAGTGACCCGCTCATTTGACCGTATTTTCTTTTTCAATGCAAACCGATTATTGTGTTCCCCCCATCGGGTCCCTTCACAGAGGCTTTTTTTTGGGGGGTTTGTAGAGGAAGACTTTCCACATTCTGAGACGCAAGAGAAAATCAAGAGATCTTGTTCGCCTTCATGGGGGAAGAAAAAAAA
Source organism: Fundulus heteroclitus (assembly GCF_011125445.2). Taxonomy (NCBI): domain Eukaryota; kingdom Metazoa; phylum Chordata; class Actinopteri; order Cyprinodontiformes; family Fundulidae; genus Fundulus; species Fundulus heteroclitus. The sequence continues at coordinate 20,433,973 of NC_046381.1, forward strand.
ATCGAAGCTGGGGGTGAATTGAACTGCATGAGCCGGGACTTGGGATGTGATGATAAGGCTGCTGCTGCTGGCAAGTGGAGTGCTAGGGTCTGCTTTGCAAGCCACATTGACTGCACAGCACTTACACCAACTGGATCCTTAAGAAGCCAACAGATCCGAGCCCGACCCGACCCCAGGCTGTTTATTCTGGGTTTAGAGAGGTCTCTGACAAAGAGGGGAGGGTGGGTCGAGGTGATGAACGGAGGCGTCACTTTCCACCCGGATCCAAGGCGCTTGCTGCTGCTGCTGCTGCCGTGGCTGCTGCTGCTGCTGCTGCTGCAGCTGCTTCCCTGTCCTCCAGGGGGATTTTTCTAGTCCGCCAGCCCTGGGAGGCGTCGCTCACTGACGGCTTGGAGAGTCGAGTCGACCCCGCTGCTGCAGCGAAACGCGCACAAGAGTCCACAGGGACCTCGCGTGCGCTTTCCCAAAGCTGCAGGAAAAAGGATCTTTTTTTTTTTTTTTTAGATATATAATTTGCGACTTTACATCACCTAAACGGAGGACTTTACACAAATCGGAGTGATTGTGTGTGCTTTTTTCTACATTTCTGGGAGGGGATGTGCTTTTCCCCATACTTTCTAGTGATAAACTTGGTGCGCTCAGTCCACATTTTCTGCAGAGATGCGTTTGTTATTTTTGCTTGTTTCCTCCGAGAAAATGAGAAAGTGCAAAGCGGATTTAGACGGCTGATATAGACTAGCGCTTATCTTAACCTCTTGCGTTCTTTTTTTTTTTTTTTTTTTTTGTAAATCACCCCCTTACCCTCCCCCGTCTCCTCCCACCCTCTCTCCCGGCAGACGATGCTCTTTCTCCGGACGCAGCTTGACAATGGGGGCACGTTAACTAATATTTTGCTCCATTTCCATATCAGCGCGATCCTCAATTAATTATAGATTTTATCAGTAAACTCCCTCATCTGTGAGTGTGTGTGTGTGTGTGTGAGTGTGTGTGTGTGAGAGAGAGAGAGGGTGAGTGTGTGTTTGTGTGTAAAGGAGAGAGAGAGAGAGAGGGTGGGGAGAGAGGTAGAGGCAGCATGTGTGCGCGCGAGTGTGCCGTGTAAGAATAAAAACGTCCTTTTAAGCCAACGGGAATTAAAACTAAACTATTCTAGTGTTTGTGTAATTACTGAAAAGAATAAAAGGAAACGTGTTTCTCGCCTGTTTTTCTATTGATTTTTTTTTAAAACGTAGCACTGAACACCTTCAGTGATCTTCTGTCACATCAGGAGATCAATACCTTTGAATCGTCCGGAGACATTACCATATTGGTTTGACACACCGGGAGATGCCAAGGGATGGAGCTATTGTCGATCCATCAATATATTCTCTGAGATCCGGATAGAAAACTCAATTGATGCTCAGGTTGATTTTTTAAAAAAAAAATGTAAACAATTATGCTGTCTTATTTTAAGTTGGAATATGTCCCCTACAAACAGCTTTTTCTTTTCTTTTTTTTACTCCCCCCTCTTAAAGTTCAGTCGGGCTTCCATCTTGCTTTTGACCTATGCGTCGGCGCCCTCATGGGGTTGCAGAGCTGACCCCTCTCTGCATCGCCAGGAATAACGCACAGAAACACGGTAACATTTCCAGCTCCGATCGCCAACCTGCCACACTGATCGCCCGGCAAGAACACACGCAAAAAAAAAAAAGAAAAAAGCAAACGCCAAATTGCATAGGCCCATAAAGCAGGCAAGAAGTTAGCTGTAACTCTTTCAACTCTAGATCCACCCAAAGATGAGCAAAATCCATCCTCTCCCTCCTCAAAACTAAGCCAAATCAATCTTCAAGAACCTGGCAGAATTACCCTAAAGGCAAAGACAAAGTGTTTCCTTTTCAAAGCACACAGCTGCAAAACCGTTTCTTTAATTCTAAATGAATAAAAAAAGGATTTAGAAAAAAAGCATCTATCGGAGGTAGACTGTCTTTCTACGGACGGGACACTCCACAGATAAGTGACTTTCCACCTTTGACTTTTCAGCAATAAAACACGACAAAAGTGAGGGGAAAAAACAATGAAAACAAACGCAGACCTAACGTAAAGTGTCTCCAGATTTTCACACCGAGTCTCAAAGCCATCCAGCAGCGTTGCGCAAAAAATAAACCTTCATTAAAAAAAAAAGCTTCCAAAACGTACCTCTTCTTACCTCTTTTTTTTTTTAAATCCCCCAAAAAAGTAAAAAGTGGAATAAAAAAACAGAAGAAGCAATATAAAAAAATGCAGACTCTTTGGTACCTTTGGTAAGCATTCCGTTTTCCTTCCTTTTTTTCCTGTCTTTCTCTTGCTCAGTAGCGATCCGATAATAGCATATGGAAAGTGTTTTCAAAATGCCCAGATTTGGCACATTGTCATTGAAAAGAGAGGAGCGCAGTGATGCGGTGCTACAACAGGGGAAATGAGTTGCGGATTGGACGCAGCCCGCCTCGGTGCGGACTTATCCCACTTTAATTTAATATTCCGCAATCACACACACTAGTGATGGCATATAATTCAAGGAGAAATTCAGAGGGAAGGAAATGCTTTTGTGTGTGTGTGTGTCTGGGTGTGTGTGTGTGTATGTGTGTGTGTGTGTGTGCGCGCGCGCGCTTTTTTTTTTTTACACCACTTTATTTGATTAAGGAGAAAGGCAGCACAATATTGTCTTTTTTCTCTGTTTCCCCTTCCTTTCTTCTTTTTCACTCCCCTCCCTTTCAGAGTTACATTTTAGATTGTCTTTATAAACGAAACAATAGATATTTATTTGTTTGTATTTAGGTCATTTATTTAGAACCCCCCCCCCCCCCTCTCTCTCTCTCTCTCTTTCTCTATCTCTGTCTCTTTCCTTCTGCTTGTCGTTGTCACAGTGGAATCATCCCCTAACATAAAATCGAGACCCATAAACGCTTGTTTGTAAAACACTGAACCCAAAATCAATGTATTGGGTCATTTCGATCGATTATATAAACGAAAATCCATACGCAACATGAGACCGGTATCAGCCCACTCTTCCGCTCCGTTTTAAAGGGAGAGACGGAGAGCTAGAGGGGGGGGGGGGGTTAAAAACAAATACTCTCAAAGTAGACCTTTACATCAGTCCAAGAGCAGGACCCCTCCAATATTTTCACATCAAGGACCCCCCCAAAAATGAACCCATCTTAGAGAAATGGGGTCTGATATGATTACATTTTGACCCCGTTTTTTTGTTGTGTTTGTTGTTGTTATTGATTCCGAAATGCTTTGTTGAGCTGCGGGTGCTGCAAGTGAAACCTGTGTTCAGACGTGTGTTCACTAATTGGAAATAATTTGGCAAGTATTAAAAATAAACAAGATGCAATTCAACAGTGTGGCTCTTTTAAGAGGTACTTCAACACCCCCCCATGACCTGCATGTCAAAGTGCTTCCAGATGCACCGCGATAGCGCAGCTCCTGATGACAACAATTAGAAGAAGAAGAAGAAGAAGAAGGGGGAAAAAAAGCGTCCCAATCAATCCGGGCCACACGGGATTAATTCGCATTTCAAGGGTCAAGGGGACCCCCACCCTCACCCGCCCCCTCCTCACTCCTCCACCCATACGCATCTTCCGCCGAATATCGCATTTCAACGGCGCATAACCTGCGCGCGGAACAATCAACCACTTCAGGCGCTGTAATCACAAATGCAAATTCTCCCCCCCCCCACCCCCTCACCCCCGCCCCACCCCACCCCACCCCTCCAGCCAGAGCCACGGACATGACAGCCGGTGCGCACCGTCAGATGAGCTGTTGCATAAACTGTGCATTAATATGCAATATGATATGGGGAGGATTGGGATGAGGTGGGGCAGAGGGGGTGGGGGTGGGGGTGGGTTGGGGTGGAGGGGGTCAGGGCAAGCAGAGGGGTAAAAGAAGGAGGTGGCAATCATGTAAAATTTACATGGGACCACAGCTGCTGGGGCTCTCGAGCAGGAGAAGAGGTGGGGTGCAGCCATGGGGAGGAGGAGAGGGATGTGTGGGGTGGGTGGTGGTGTGTGTTTGGGTGTGTGTTTGGGTGGGTGGGTGGGGGGGGGGGGGTTCTTGAGATTAGGAGACAGAGGAAAGTGGGGTGAAGGTGAAGGGAGGTGGGTCTGCCGGTGCCACTGTGTTTATTTGATAAGAGCAAATCGTGACCCCCCCCCCCCCACACACACACACACACACACACACGCGCACGCACACGCACACACCACTGTAAACTCTTTCCAGAGACGCAGGCGGGGCAAAGTTGGCCGTGATACAGCTGCTGCGCTGCTACCAACTGCCTCTGAGGAAGAGCAAGTGTGGAAGGAGAAGCAGGAAGCAGGAGAAACCAGAGAGGAGGAGAAGGATGACATGGCAAGAGAGTCTGGGTCGCCCCACATTTTCGGGTCGCTCAGACGAGAGGAAATCCACACTAACCGAGCACACCCGCGCTTCTGACGCAGCACACACTTCCCATTCAGTCCCACCTCGCCCCGCTGCCCTCCTCCCACTTGCCCCTTTGGTCCTCCGATCTTTTTCATTGTTGAACTCTATTTAATAGACACGCGTCCGGTGAATGCCTTCCATACATGGACAAAGGAATACAAAAAAATACAAAAAAAGGACCCCCCCGAATACGGCCGTGTCACGATGTCCCGACGCAGATCTGGTCGAGGCCCCTTTTTAATGGCTAATTTTATTACTTATTAATCAGATTCACACGGATTTGTATTTTAAGGCTGAGGAGGATAGAATCAATAGTTGTTTCTCCAACAACAAAACTAAATGTAAAAAAAAATCTAAAGAAATACTACAGGAAATAATTACAGATAAATAAATATTATGATTATGACATAAAATAGTAATAATACAATAATAAAATCAAATATGATAATAATAATAATAATAATAATAATAATAATAATAATAATAATAATAATAATAATAATAATAATAATAATAATTTAGAATTGAAGAGCATGTTCAGTTCAGGCCTTCTGGTAATGGCCTAATGAACGTGAGAGCTCTGTACTATATGTCCTCACATGGCTTATTAAAGTCCTCTCTTCACGTCAGCTTGAAGGAACGTGTTAATTTAGTGGTCCGAGAGGTCCTTTTTAGACCTCCAGTAGTCCCCCCCCCCCCACCCCTCGGCTCTACCTCTCCTGGGGACCGTCACCCCTCCACCTTTCCAGCCCATCATCCACCGATCGGGGCCCACCCTCCCTCACCACCAAAGCCTCCCCTCCCAACCGCCTTGGCTTTTCTCTGACACCCAATCGGCCGTCCCAACACGGCAAATAACCCGGTCAGCACCGAGAAGTCAGCTCCATGGCAACAGATTGACATCTTGACACCTCGGGTGAAAACGCCAGAAGCCCCCTCATACAGACTATTTTTTTTTTTTTTTTTTGTACAAGACTTGTGTGATACAGTGGATATGTGGGAAATATTATAGCTTTTTCTGACATTAATGTTTTAATAATAATAATAGTAAAAATAAGATTTAAAAAAATATTACTGATACAACTCTATTTGGGCTAATATACATGCTTTGAAATATGGCAAAGGATTGGTTTAATTTCTACACACATACTTTTGTAAATCACTGACTAAATTAACCGTTTCACCACTCTTTTTTTTGTGTTGCAGGCACCTAGCACAGATATTTTCCACCAAACAGTGCTGTCAGCTGGAAGCTTGTGGAGTGCGTCCCCTGCCTGGACGCCATCATCCTCCGACAAGCCGGCTAAGTCATCCTAAGGCGCAATGGCCAGCGCGTAAACGCGCACGGTTCAGGGGGCGAACAGACATGGCAGCGACTGGAGGGATGTGCAAAAGAAAGAAGAGAATCCAAAAAGGAGGAGGGAGGCGTCTTTTGTTTTTTTATTTTGTTTTTTTCCTGTGATGTACAGTGACCCTGAAAGATGCTAGTTGGCTTCATTGCTGCATTAGAAGGGTCCTTAAGAGGGCCCTTCAGTCTCCTCTCCCAGTAACATCATTAAACCGGGTGACCCGAGTTCAAGCAGCACATATCTGCGAACACCCAAGTGCCTGTGAGCAAAAGACTGTTCTCCAGGCTCTCCTGTGCTCATGTGATTCTGACCTCTGACCTGACTGAGTTAGATGGCAATATGAAACCCGTTCTACGTACAGGGAGCCAGCTATAGGATTTATTATCAAAAACGCTAACAGCGCAGCAATTTGCCTAATGAAAAAGGCACCGTGCAAGATGAATATTTCACAATTTATTCAATAAAGATATCAAAATATTTGGTTATTAATTAACACAATACTAATTACGCCACTAAAAACGTACATTTATTTGAAAATCTAAAAAAAACAAAAAAAAAAACAGGTTTGCTACGAGACAGTACGCGATTGATTAGTGTCAACATCTGCTTTTGGACAGCGTGGACCCATGAATCTGAACCCGTTCTAAGGAAAACATGGCATCACGTTTATATCGCGCGCACCCACATCAACCAAAGAGCACAGCCACACGAACACAGAACTCTGTTATGTTTTCAATTTGGGTTGAAATGTAGACTTTTTCCCTCGGTTGCATAACTGCCATCCATATCGCTCCTCCCTTCAATTAAATGCTACTTCTCCCAAACAAAATGTCAGAAACGGTCTACACAGGGTAGTTCAACAGTGATTTGTTCTGAAAGCTCTGTGTCCTTTTTTTTCTCAGAAAAGTGTGTGTGTGTGCGCATTTGTTTATGTGTGTGAGGGGGTGTATGTGTGGCTTGACCTCAATTGCGGCTGAGTTCACAAAGGGATAAAAAAAGGTGCCTAAAAATACATGTAATTCACAATCAGGCTGAGCTGAGAATGACAAATCCTTTTAAGACGCCCTACAGTGAGATTTGAGATTATGAAACACAAACACACACACGCACAACGTCGTTTTAACTGTTCATGCGCATGGATGGTATGACAGGGGGGGCTAAAAAAAGTATAACGTTGTGGAAACTCCAAAATAAACTTTATCGCTCTGTTCAAATAAATCTCTTTTCTAATAGCATGTCTGGCCTAAAAACCCAAAACCAAACAGAATAAACATTAGAAAAATAATTCTAAGAAACCATAAATGTTCCTATGAGTTTCTTGTGTAATTTGTAAAAATTTTTTCCACCAAGGTTAAAGTTATGGTCATTTCTAAAACGAATAGGTATATTATAGATAATAAACATATTCCCATGGGTGATGTGATGCAGCTCAGACGGGGGGGAAAAAAATAACTGTAAAGCACGCATTTCAAGCTTCTGCATCGTCTCTATTTGAAAACCAGCACAGGGTCACTCGGCTTAAGCCCGCTGACTCAGAGATTCCAAGATGGCGGCACACCTGTGATGGAGGTGGATTGTCCTGATTACGTATGGAGATCATCTCAAGGCCTCCACAGACTACGGACAGCAGGCAAACCTTTGGTTGCCGGTCAAAGGCCCGTCGTTTTAACGCCACTGACTGCCCCCTCCGAATGAAAGGATAAACCCATCCTTTCTATTTATCTCTTTCTTTTTCTCTCCATCTTGTGCACACACATACACAGACACACACACACACACACACAGACACATGGACCCGCACTTCCTGTTTCTTCCCCTCCAATACCTTCTCTCTCTGTGTCTCTCACATCAGAAGCGCTGAAATGCACCCCAGGGCCAAATCGCACAGAACAACCCCTCTGAGCCAGAGAAAAAAGCTGGAATCCGTTTGCCCTGATATTTCACCAGCACCAGCCAGGAGCGAGGGGGAGAGGGAAAAAGACAGAGGGAGAGGAAAGGAGAAGAGTGGAGAGAAAGGGAAAAGTGTGAGAGAGAGAGACTGGGGGTGGAGGGGTGGTGGTGGTGGTGGGGGAGACTGGGGTAGAGAAAAAGGGATAGATGGGAAAAACGGCAGACCAGGGCTGCATTTGGTGGGGGTGTGAGTGCCATGCTGTAGGCTGTAGGACAGTCGGGACAGTGCAAGGTGTTGCTACTGCTAGGTGTGGTTTGGATTACAGAGAGGGAAGAGCATGCATAGTGATAATGGTGGAGGTAAGAAAAAAAAAAAAAAAAAGAAGGGGGGGGAGAGATGGAAGGATTGGTCATGCGCAAGGTAAGAGTGAGGCTTTGTTTGATTGTATATGGTGGTGGTGATGGGCAGAGGGAGGGGGGTAAGGTGGGGGATTGGAAGGAGGGGGCTGAAGCTGTCGTCTGTGGGGTTATTATTATTGCAGGCAATCTTCCTGTGTGTGTATGTGTGTGTGTGTGTGTGTGTGTGTGTGCGAGTGTGTGTACGTGTGGGTTCGTGTATGTGTCTAGTGGTGGGGAGATGAGGAAATATGAGATTCGACTGTGGGGCCATTATTTTTTTATTTTTCTCCTTCGCATGTCATGTGGCAAAAAAAAAAAAAATAAGAAAGGTTTGTGGTCACGCGGGGCCGAGGCATCTGGACTCGGGGCAAATTGTCATTTGCATATTTAACGAGGAAACCAGCGGGGCCCACAGCTGATTGGGCTGCTCGGGCCTCTTATTGATCTGATCTGAGGGTTGCACTCGAGTGTGCAGCAGTGACGTCCAGGATGCAAACGTAGGCCCTGCTGATTAACATCGCCTCCCACTCTGTGCCAGTAATAACTAAGAGGAACAGAATATCTTGAAGAAGAAGAAAAAAAAAAAACAGAACAGATAAGAATGGAAAAAAAAGAACACAGAATAGAGATCAGTAGCACGTAATGGAAGAAAATATGATTTTATTATGGTTTTTTTTTTTGGCTTTTCACCCAGTTTAATAGGAGTACAGTTAATGGGCCTTTCTTTCATTCTTTTTTTTTTCTTCTTTTTTTTTTTAATCGGGCACAGGCATCAATCAGTTGGTGTCAGGCGGCCGTTGAATCTGGGCTTTGGTCCTCTTCACAGATGACTGATTAGCAAGCCAAAATCACCAGATCCATCTTCCGACGGTCACTTTTATTACAGTCATTTTTAAAGTGACAGCAACCTGCCTTGTCTCACAACACTGGCCACCGCATATATATTCTCATCTTCTCTCCCCCTCGTTCCATCCCTCACTGCATCCGTCTTCTGTCGCCGAGCATTTGTCAGCCACCGTCGTATTGTTTCTCTTTCCTTTAACTACTTTTTATCAGACTTTTCTGTAAGCTCTCCAGTCCCTACACCTTCTTTCGCCAGTGCACTTCTCCCCCCACCCCACCCCGCCGGGGCAAGTTGAGGGAAAGCAGGGTCAGGGAGGTGTGGAGAATACGAAGAAAGAAGAAAAAAAAAAAAAGTGAGACCCCCACCTCTTCCATTGTCTGATGGGTGTGTTCCGAATCCCTATTCCGTTTGCTCTCCAGGGGAAGGCGAGAAATTCGTTTTGCACAGGGTCCGTCTCGTGATGGAATAGGAAACCTCCGTTCCCATGCTCAAAATGAATGTAAATGAAACAGTTTCGGCGAGCGGTACAATGGTCACAGCTGCATTTTACATGGCTGCATTCTGAGACACAGAGAGGGCGATATTAAAAGTTGGAGGCCGGCGAGTGTCAAAATGTGCTCTCGGAGGCCCGGGCGTGTAATGATACGTTGCCGGGAACGGCTCTTCAGGAGATGGTCTGGGAGAAAGGTTCTCTTTTCGGAGCTTGTCTGTCATGTTCCTCATCTTCGCCTGCTGCAGTTTGATTTCAAGCTGCATCTGAGATAAATCACTGCATCAAATAGTCATTGCGGTATCATTCAAAATGGCAGCTGAGTTATTCTTTACCAAATGGTTTACATATATATATATGTGTATGTGTGTGTGTGTGTGTGTACAAGCATCTATGGGGGCCAAACCCAAAAGAGCACACTTCTGTCTTGGCAAAAGTTATGCTAATCGCAGCTGACACGAGTATAGAAAAAAAATCTTTCAAAAAAAAAAAAAAAAAATCAGTCGGAGTAACATGTGTCTGAGATTATATTTACAACTTTCTGAGCAAAGAGGGACAAAGCAACACACACACACACACACACACACACGCACGCGCGCACGCAAGGGACACAAACACTTACGCCTGAACACACAGCAAAGCAAAAAGTGGGTCAGGTAAAACAAGGAAACGTATTTCTGAGACAGCCTGCCATTTACAATCTCCTCAAAAAAACAACTGATTGAACAGCTTGTCGAAACATTAAGGCTCAAATATGAAAGCTTTGGAGTCGTCTTAAACACAATGAAGGATTATTCTATTAAACAAATGTGTCCTTTGTTTTTTTTTTTTGTTTTTTTTTTCCCCCGTGCAAGCTTAAAGACTAAAAGCTTTTAATATTAAGACCTAGATAAGCTATTGCCCTCTATTCTTTGTTCAGGGTTTTAAAGCAGATGCTATGACTTCCTTTGTCCTTTAAAAAAAATGTTGAAGGAGGGAATATGCAACATATGCAACAATATATATATATATATATATATTTTATTTTTTTTTTCTTAGGTTGTGATATGTGCTACAAGACAACCCGGGTCACATTTTACAATGAAGCACCTGAACATCACAGTGACTCAGACGGCTGTAAAATATGTGTCCTGCTAAACTCAATTTGGACAGAGCCTTCAGACGCATGTGTGTGTTGAAGGGACAGATAAAAAGACATACGCACACAGGAAATCATTCTAATGGCACTAGCAGCTGTGCCTTACTAAGTGAACACATATGACTGCAGATATATGAGGCTGGTCCTTCCTAAAGCTTCGGAATCAGAGTTCTGCCAATGCATTAGAAGTGGAGTTTGCTCTTAAACTTTGTCATCCAGCCCTTAAATCACCGTCCCCGCATAAAAAAAAAAGCATCAAAACGGAAACAAAAACTTTGGCAGTCATATCTTCCTCGCTCTCCAGCCGGCTCTCACACTGACACTTTGTAATCTTTCTAGAGGGAGGCGAAAAAAAAAAAACCTCAGAGGTCTGAGTGAATTTGTCCCAAATATCCAACAATAAAATAATAATCTAAATACCAAAAAAAAAAAAAAAAAAAAATCATTGCTGTATTTTACTCTCGAAACGATTGATGACAAGCTGTAACTGCCGTGAAATTCCCCCATAGATTAAATGTCCTAGGAACTGTACCCTCATCCGGAAAACACATACACACATACACACACATACACACATCTGTCAGCCTGCACACACACACCCACACATGGACACGTGCGCACACACACACACACACACAGCTTGTAAACCTCAGTCGCCAAAATACCTCAGAGAAGAGGCAAGTCACAGAGATATAGATTCTGAGATGTGGAAAGCATGGACACACAGAAGACCCAGGCAAAGACAAAAGTTGCATGCAAAAGAGTCTGACATAAACAGCCATGCACTATAAGCTGTGGAGTCTGGACACCATATAATTACATGCATGTCTGCATAGAAAAATACAGAGTTACTCACAGGCGCTGAGACTGGAGACACACTGGGGGGCAAATCATAGCAGGAGACTTGCAGCGTGTTTGCCTGATTACCAGTCAAGAAAATAGCAGATAGAGCATGCTCACACCGCCACCTCCGTCCTCCTACACGGATATGCACATACACCTGTTTCATTCCTGGTTAGTCTGCGCACTGATTATTAGAATGGGAAGAACGTATGTTTTTCTCCTTCGGTTTTTCAGGCCCAAGCTTTTTTTTTTATCTGTTATTTTTGTCTTGATAAGAGTTAGACACCTTTGGCAAACAGGGGAGGATCAGACTGGAATTCGTAGATCCCAAATGTGATTCTTTTTTTTTTATCAAGTTTGATGAGATAAAAATGCCGACACACACACATACAAATACACAATAAACGGCGAAGGCTAACAAGCTAAACAGTGTGGGTGGGTGATGGGTAATACGCAGAGGAGTGTTCTAGGTGATTTTCTCACAGGAACCGTGTTTTCTTTTCACACCTCCACGGGCTGTTCAACTTTTCTGCATATGTAGAGGCTTTTGATGGACTGCTAAAACTACGAGGTGTGAGTGAGTGTCACGACAAGGACAGCCAAAGGCATAAGCAATAGTTGTACGAGCTTGCAGCCAGATAATCCTAAAGATTCTATCGCATATCTTAGCAAAAGACAGAATAACAAATTTGTTAAGTTGTGGAGATGTTTTAATATTTTCATTTCCTTGTGGGTTTACTGGATTATGTTCACTAGAACACAATATAAAAAAAATCTAAATAGTAAAACATCATCTCTCTCTCTCTCTCTCTCTCTCTCTCTCTCTCTCTCTCTCTCTATATATATATATATATATATATATATATATATATATATATATATATATATATATATATATATATATAAATAAACTATATAAACCATTATTAAATAACGTCATGTCAAAAATTATCCATTCCAGTAATACTTTGTTGGCATTTCAGCAACAAAACCTGTTTCATGTTTGCTGACCATGTTTCCACTGGTACCCAACAACCAATGAATAATAAGAATGTCTACATATGTAATATAAATATAAATACAGCTGCTCTGAGGTTTGTTTAAAGCAGTGGTAGATTATAAAAATGTTTTCCCAGAATTTTGAACATATCAGGGAGCACAGTTTAATCTATATTAGAAAAAAAATAATGCTTATACATGTAAATTCGCAAGCTGGGCAAAGCGCATTTGAGAGGCCTACAGTAACTCTGGTGGAGCTACAGAGAGCTCGGGTGGAAGACATTCTTGACCAGACAATCACTAGTGCCAAAAGTCGATATCAGTCACTCAGCAAACATGTAAAAGAACACGCTTCTATTACATGAGAGCAAAACCCTTCTGGCCCTAAATAAAAAAAAAAATGCAATACACGTTCAAAACATTTTACATCACCATGAACTCACCATCCTAGAATGAAAAGATGGCGGTGGCTGTATCATGCTGACAGGGATAGCTTCGCTACGGGGGCAAGCGGAGGGAAACTATTGAAAGCTAACAGGCGGATAACGGAGCTAACTCCACGGCTATCCTGGAGGAAAGATCGCCTGAGGGTGCCAAAGACTCCACGTTTACATTTGCAGCTGGATGTTTTCGGATGCTCTCCATCCAGTCTACTTTAACTATTTATGTATTCGCACATCATTTACAAAACTATGAGTGCAACATTTTGCAAAACAGACACTGGATTACTGCATATCCCCACGATTCACATTCCTCTTCACCTCCACTCGTTTTCAACGGATTTCTGCCAAACTTTCAGGCAAACACTCCATTTAGTCATGTTTACACTTTAAAAAGTGTGCTATGACAAAACAACAATAAAAAAACAACACATTAATCAGACTTAGATACCATACCGCACATTACACACATTTCAAAACCTGTAAAGTAAAAAAAAAAAAAAAAACGAAACAAAATAGAGCATTAACTGGAGTTTAGTCTTGAGCATAGAGATTTTGAGAAACTACACACCACTGTATATCATAATA